>NC_056726.1:1691635552-1691690552 GCF_019279795.1 Protopterus annectens
GTGGGTCTAATGAGTGACGAGTAGAGGGGCACTATAACCTCTTTATTTCTAGATGCGAACCCTTTAATAATTAGATGGGCCACATAGAAGGATTTTCTAACTACTTTGGCAATATGATTGTCAAAGGAGAGATTACTATCTGCCTGGGTCCCCATATCTCTTAATACCTCTTCTGTATTAAGGGGGCTGCCACCTATGTGGTAATTCGTGGATGTTTTGTTTTTCCCAAATGGGATGACTATGCATTTTTTGGCATTTAGCTTGAGACCATGACTTTGACACCAGGTGTCCATCTCAGTAAGGCCCTTTTGGAGGATGTCCGTGTCAGCCGGAGAGTCAATTATGGCTCCCAGTTTGCAGTCATCGGGGAACTTGGTTAGCCATAGTCCTCCTGTGTTTGCCTGTACTTCTGAGAAGTATATGCCAAACAGTTTGGGTCACAATACTGAGCCTTGTGGGACACCACTTGTGACTGGCTTAGCATCTGACCTGGAGCCTGCTATTCTTACTGTGTGAGTTCTGTCTGTAAGCCAGTTGGCAACCCATCTCGTGATTTAGGGGTTTATGTTCAGGCTGGTGAGTTTTTCTGCAATACCCGAGTGGGGAATGGTGTCAAAAGCCTTGGCGAGGTCAAGGTAGGCTGTGTGAACCACCTTTCCCTCATCTATGGCCTTGGTGACTGTCTCAAAGAAGTCAAGCAGGTTTAGTAGGCATGATCTGCCCTTAACAAAGCTGAACTGGGTCAGGTCAAGTGTTTGGAGGTTCCCAATGTCTTTGTTAATGAGTTCCATGATGATGTGCTCCATAGCCTTGCAGACCAGGCTAGTCAGGCTTATGGGGCGATAGTTACCAGGGTCAGTTGTGGTCCCTCCTTTGTAGAGAGGAATAACCGTTGCTGTGCACCATTCTATGGGCATGTAGCCTGTGGAGAGGCTGAGGTTGAACAGTGTGTTTAGGTGGGGGGTTAGTTCGTTCTGTAGTTTGTGCAAGATGCAGCCTGGGACACCATCTGGTTCCACTGACGCTGTGTTTTTGGCTTTTGAAAGGGCTGTTTTCACCTGTGCATCTGTAATTTTTAGGACACTACACTTTTCCGGTATTGCTGTGGGCCCTTTTGGAGGTGAGATGGGGGTGAAGTTTGCACTGAATCTATCAGCCAGGATGTTGGCAATATCAGTAGGTTCAGTATATTTTGTGCTATGTTGCACTAGTTCAGTGCATATCTGTGAGTTGCCACTTAGATTCTTAACATAGCTAAAGAAGGCTTTGTGGTTATCTTTTGAATCCTTGGCTATTTTTCTTTCGAAGTTAACCTTGGATGATTTCATGAGGGACCTCGGTTTCTTACTGATACTGATTCTTACTGATATATCTGACATAGAAGGGGTACCCTGCACTGCTGTTGTGTGTGTCTGATATTGGCATACTTCCCTGGATTCCTGTGTCCAAGGTTATTGGCAGCAGTGACCACTAGCCATGACAGCGTGACAGTTGAGAGACATGTATTGGGGAGAGGGCATGATGTATGAACCTATCCTGCTGTCATTTGCAGGCATATGGGGTTGGACAGTGGAACAGTTGTACCCGGTATAGTAGTATACCATTCAGAAAGCTACTATACACATTTTTATACCTGTAAGACCTGTGGAGAAAATATCCGTTAACAATTTCTGAATGTTTCTACAAATATTAAGTGTATTTGTATACCCTTCTTACAGCTACTATACACATTTCTTTACCTGGAAGAGCTGTGGAGAAAATATCTGTTAACACTTTCTGACTGTTTCTACACATATTCAGGTGTATTAGTATACCCTTCATACAGCTACTACACACATTTCTTTACCTGTGAGACCTGTGGGGAAAATATCTGTTAACACTTTATGATTGTTTCTACACATATTCAGGTGTATTAGTATACCCTTCATACAGCTGCTACACCCATTTCTTTACCTGTGAGACCTGTGGGGAAAATATATGTTAACACTTTCTGACTGTTTCTACAAATATTCAGGGTTTTTATTGTGCATATATGCACACATCTCAGTATCACTCCCTGGATTTGAACCATGTCTGGGTGTGCTAAAATGAACAATAATACTATTTTCCATCACATTGAGCTACTGGGAAACGACCGTCTCTTGTTTGACTGATTTCTGACTAATACTTTCTGGGTTGGACAGTCTGACCTTATAATCCTGAAATTCATGCATGGCAGATAGCTATTGCACTGTGTATTACTCCTTTGCAATAATACAATCTGGAAAGCAAAGGTTAACACAAGACTGCAGTGCATACTAGCTGTATCCCAGAACAGCATCAGTTATTTCATGCTGTCAATGCCATAGTTATGTAAAGAACCTGTACACATTCCATTTCTACAACAACATACCAGAGTAAATACAACAGTTTGTTGTATATTTTTATTACAGTGAAATTACACTTTTATTAATGGACATCCTGTGGATAAGTATTAGTGTGACAAATGTGTTTTATTCATTAGACACAGTACACAATATACCTACTGGCAGTAAACAATGTACTCCTTCTACTTTATGGCACTATATACTGCAAGATAGATTTGTACTCACCAGCCTGTCGGCACATCCTTGTCAATCTGTTGGCATGGGCCTCAATGCTCATAGCCCTGTCTTCTGCAGCTGTAGGGGTGAGAAACAAACATTATGCATGTCTGTCTATCACATACTCAGGCTAGAATTTGGTACAGCTATATCGGGGTTACTTACAAACTGCTGGAGCATGCCAGTCCCGAGAAACCTTGGATCCATTGGGCCAACAGCTCCCCTGCCTATGTTTTAAGTCAGAATAATAATGCTGTACCTGCTCATCAGTTTGGGGGATTCCAGTGGCACAAGTAAGGTCATGTGCCAGATGGTCCCAGGCCTCCATTTTATACTGGTATACATTACCTTGAGGTGTGACTATACTGTATGGAACACTTGTGTATACACGGGTGATTTCACATGTTATATGCACTCACACTTCCATTTTGGACCTGCTATACTACCCTGGGTGAAAAATATCGATTACTACATAATTTAACATTAAAAAAATAATTTTAACAATGCAGCAGTCTGTCATCATGGTGTTCTATGAGAAGTCCAGCCATGACCCTGTATTCCAAGATGCCCCAGTGCTGTGCACGAAAGCATGCTCCCTCTCCAATGCCAGAAATGGTCCTGCAGAGATCAAACTACAACAGGTTATGGCTGTATTCCCACCTGCATGATTTAAATAAGGCCATATTCCTGCCCTTTGCTGTCATTGGACCATTTCAAAAATGCTGAGCACAGCTTAGCAATGCGTAAGCCTGCTAAGTGGAGTTAAGTTGCACTTAAAGGGCTAGATGCTGAGCAGTGCTTAGCGGTACGCAATTCCGCTTAGCTGAACTGACCACTGTTTAGAATTCATGTCTAAGTAATGCTTTACCCAGCTAAGCAGAGCTGAGCACTACCTAACATTGCTGAGTTTTTATTTTAATAAAATGTTAGGATTGTAGTAATCTACAATTTATTATTACTGACATATTATTAAGTGTATATGATTTACTTTACATGACATGCCCCTATGTGCTTTCATTACATTACCTTGAGGTGTGACTATACTGTATGGAACACTTGTGTATACACAGGTGATTTCACATGTTATATGCACTCACATTTCCATTTTGGACCTGCTATACTACCCTGGGTGAAAAAATATCGAGTACTACATAATTTAACATTAAAAAATAATTTTAACAATGCTTTCCCATGTAAAAATAAAGTGCCTGTCTTGGTGCTCAAATCGTGAATGCCTGCATGCGAAGTTGGGACTCTAACCACTATGCTATCTCTTCAATAGGATTTTAGCTGTATATTTTTATTTATCTCCTATAGGATGTTTAAGCAATGCTGAGCAGAGGGCCCTAATGCGCAAACCCACTCAGCTATGCTTAAACATATCTTAGAATGTAAAATAAAATTTAGATTAATACACCCAGTTTATTTACATGTATCTCTACTCTTTGTCAGTCACAGTAAGGGAAAGTGTAAGGGGACACATAGGGACAAATCACTGGCAAATCACTCAGGGTTTATGTCAGGGGATAATGACAGAATTTGTGTTTCAGACTTCATACCCTTCAGAAAATTTGTCCACATGTTAAACCTCTTATTCTATCAGCTTTCCAAGTTTGTATGTGCAATATTTAAGAGGTGTCACTATTTTTGTGCTTTTGTCCCCCCCATTATTTATGGCTTTGTACAGCTTTCTTGCTCTAGAAGGCTGAGATGTATGTGAGATGGCATCTGGGCATTCTGCATAAACCTGTACAGTTGAGGGGTATGGCCATATGGCACTTTTACAATGGCAGACATTTGGGTTTTAGTATTCATACCCTTCAGGAAGTCTGTCCTAATGCAAACCTTTTATTCTAGCAACTTTCTGGGTTTCTAAGTGCAATATTTAAAAAGTGTCCCTATTTGTGTGCCTTTGTCCACCCATTATTTATGGCTTTGTGCAGCTTTCTTGCTCTAGGAGGTTGACAAGTATGTAAGGCAGGCATTTGGGCATTCTGTGGAAACCTGTACAGTGGAGGGGTATGGCCGTACGGGACTTGTATAATGGCAGACACTTAGGTTTCAGTCTTCATATATTTCAGGAAGTCTGTGCTATTGCACACTTTTTATTCTGTCAACTTTCTGAGTTTGTAAGTGCAATATTTAAAAAGTGTCCCTATTTTTGTGCCTTTGTCTATCCATTATTTATGGCTTTGTACAGCTTAATTGTTCTAGTAGGTTGAGAGGTATGTGAGGCAGGCATGTGGGCATTCTGCGGAAACCTGCACAGTGGATGGGTATGGCAATATGGAACTTTTACAATGCAGGGGGTGTGTGACAGAACCTGTCACACACACACATCCTGCATTGATTTCTTGCTCCACTATCCATTTCAGTGTTTGTGGACACTGAAATACTCATTTTATTTGATTTCAGTGTCCATGGACACTGAAATGCTTTTCAAAAGTGTCATACAGCACTTTCTGAGTGCAGGGGGTGTGTTAGATTGCATGCACTACTTAAACACATGGCCGGCACTCAGTAATGTTCATGCCCATTTACCCTTAGCAGAAGCACGCCTTCATAAATATGGAAGGTGCTCTGCTGTTAAAGCTATGGCTAAACAGACACGATTCACTCCATGCAGGAATAGCACTATTCCTGCATGGAGTTTATTAAATCCAGGGGTGTATTTTATATAGCATATATCATGGACAGAACTAGGCTAAAAAATAAAAAAACAGCTTGGTGCACAAGTCCTAGGATAAAAAGTGACCAATCCTGGTAGGTGCACTGGAGCCTGGACTGAAAAAAATGAGAGTGTAGAATCCTCAAGACAAAAAAAAATTTCTGCAATAGGGACAGGCCATTTTCAGGGGGAGAATGCCCCCCCCCCCCCCATTGTAGAAGGAAGTAATAATCCACAAGAAACACAAAAACAAAAAGGCCGGAAAAGAGCCATAAAGATGACAGAGGATAAGAAAGAAATAATGTGTTGTTCTATTTTGCAAAAAGCCCAGCATTTCCAGAAAGAATGTATTCAAAAAGTTTAAGAGTGAAGTTAGATGAAAAAATTATTTGCACAAGAAAAACTGTCAAAGACTTCAAATGCACATTTATGTTGACTAATGCAACAAATTCATGAAAAACATTATATAGGCCAAAAAACCTTGGGACATTTGGAAAAATATTTGACAAAGGAAGTGTGAAAGTATAAAGAGCAAAACCTACAGAATTTTGAAAATATGAAAAAGCAATATGGACATGGAAACGAAAGAGTGATGTGATATGATGCAATATTTATGCAAAGGAGAAAACCAAATTAATCAATGTAAAAGCAGCTCCAAATATATTTGAAGAAAAATACAGGTGAAAATACCAAGATACAGAAAATTTCACAATATAAAAAATAAGATCACAAAGGGGAATGTAGAACAGAAGATTAGTAAAGTAGAAGTTAATCAAATAGAAGGTGAAGTTATGGAATACCTGCCAAATGAAGGGTTTAGTGTAGAAATCTAACACAGGTTAGGTCACAGCATGATGTAATAACTAATCTGAAAAGTTAGGAGAAACAAATGGAATAAGAAGAAATATGGACATGGGAAAGAAAAGAGATTTAATATGATGCGATATTTATAAAAAGGAAAAAGCAAAACTAATTGACACAAAAAAGTAGCATCAAAGATATTTGAAGAGAATGGCAGGAAAAGGTATCTGGATATGGAATATTTTACAGTAAAAAATAAGAAAACAAAGGGGGAAACTAGAAAAGAGAACCAAAACATTATCCTCCAAAAAAAAGGAAGCCAATCTGATGGTCCCCTGCCATAAACAAACCCTACAAGAGAAGGAAGAAGCTGTTGCAAAAAATAGTAAAACCCCAAGATTGAAGGAACTCCCTGGTCAGCCTCAGCAAGAAGCTGAGATCCCTCATAAAATCCTCCAAAGCCAGTTATGAAAATACAGTTGCCACTGATTACAAAGACAACCACAAAGCATTCTACAGCTATGTCAAGAATCTGAATGGCAACACTTAGATCTGCTCTGAGCTACAGCACAATGGCAGATCTGCTCTGAGCTACAGCACAATGGCACTAAGTATACAGAACCAACCGATATTGCCAACATCCTGACAGATAGGTTCAGTGCTATCTTTACCCCCCTCTCACCCTCCAAAGGGCCCATCTTAATACTGGAAGAATGCAAAGTCCCTGTAATCATGGATGAACAAGTAAAGACTGCACTCTCCAAATCCAAGAACACAGCATCCATGGGACCAGACAACATCCCCGAGTGCATACTGCACAAACTACAGGACGAACTTCACTCCACCTAAGTACCATGTTCAATCATAGCCTCCCCTCAGGCAATGTGCCTACTGAATGGCACACAGTGACGGTTATCCCACACCACAAAGAGGGGGGCACCATGGACCCCATAAACTACTGCCCCATCAGTCTGATGAGCCTGGTCTGCAAGGCCATGGAATGTGTCATCTTGGAGCTTATAAATAAACACATAGGTAATCTACAAACCCTGGACCCCACTCAGTTTGGGTTTCTAAAAGGTACATCATGTCTATTAAACCTGACTGACTTCTTTGAAGCAGTCACTTGAGGAGGGCAAGGTAGTACACACAGTCTATCTTGACCTCGCCAAGCCTTTCAATACCATCCCCCACTCTGGAATTATAGAATAAACTCACTAAACTGGGCATAAATCCCTATGACACAAGATGGGTGGCTAACTGGCTCACTAACAGAACCCACACAGTAAAAGTAGCCAACTCCAAGTCTGACTTCAGACCAGTGACGAGTGGAGAACCACATGGTTCGATCTTGGGCCCACTCCTGTTCGGCATCTACTTCTCTGAAGTGCAGGCCAACACAGAAGGTCTTTGGCTAACAAAGTTTGCAGATGACTGCAAACTGGGAACCATAATAGAATAACCTAATGATGTAGACATTCTACAAAAGTGCCACACAGAGACAGATGCTTGGAGTCAAAGTCATGGCTTCAAGCTCAATGCTAAGAAGTACATTGTCATCCCCTTTGGGAAAAATGCAGTACCCATGAACTACCACATAGGTGGTAGCTCACTAAACACTGAAAGTGTGATAAGAAACCTTGGGACACAGGTTGACAGCTGTCTCTCCTTTGATAACCACATTGCCACAGTAGTCAGGAAATCCTTCTACATGGCACACCTCATCACAAAAGGGTTTTCCTCTAGAAAAAAGGAGGTCATTGTGCCTCTCTACTCATCCCTCCTCAAGACCCATTATAGAGTACAATGCCCCATTTGGCATGTATCTCACAAGACACCTACAACAATTGGAAAGGCCACAGAAATATGTCACTAAGAGGATTACCAGCCTCAAACAAATGCCATATGCAGACAATCTCAAAAAACTCCAGCACTACTCTGTCGCATATTGCCTACTCAGAGGTGATCTCTGGTTAACATACAAAGCTATGTCAAATCCAGAGCTGTTGGACATGGTACACTTAAAGAAATCCCAATCTCTCCAAAACATATGCTCCAGGGACCTAACCCTTGTCACCACAATAAACAGAACATGCTGGTGGGATAGATTCATGTCCCAGAGACTTCCCATACTCTGGAACAAGCTACCCATTTATTTCAAGCAAAGCCCTCTTTAAGAAAAATCTTGACGACTGAATGGGAAATAGAAAATTCCCCCCGGGGATCACATCTGTGGCACTGCTTGACAGGGGCACAGGAAAATAATTTTCTTGGGTGGCGAAAGCCAGGGAACTTTTTTGCCTAGACTTATATAGGCCCCAGGGCCAATAGCCTAGTACCTACCTATGAATCTATGAACCTAATGGAGATGTTAAAGAAATAGAAGCTGAAATGATGGATTACCTGTAAAGTGAAGGATTTAGTGTTGAAAATCCAACTCTGGTAACATCACAGCATGATGGAACAGTGAGTATCCAAATTAAGGAGAACTAGGTAGAATGGGAAGCATTCTATCAGTTGCCAAATGAAGTTTTGGAGCTTTCAGCAGGAAACCATTACAAAAGCTCAGTTGGAGTTGCACAGCTGGTGAAAGAACAGGAAATGGTGGCATCTCTGTCACACTCAATATTGTGGAGTGATAGGCCAGTGAGTTCTCATATGAAAAAGCAATGGATGACGTAGGATGCAGCTGAAGAGATTATTTCACATGATGATGAACTGGAACTTTCTGTAAAATGCTCACCAGAAACTGAGAATAAAGAATGAGCCATCTGCTTAGAAGAAAAAAATCTAAGAGATGCTTGTTCTAATACAGATGTATAAACATATTAAAAATGATGAAAGAAATAGATTCCAGAAAGTCAATAAGACTGAAAATGTTAAAAGTATGATAAAACACACGAATACAGTAATCAAGATTATTAACAGAAATTCATGTGATATAACAGAAGAAAATAGGATATATTACTGTGCAGCTAAATTACTGCACAGATGTTTGATATAATCAGATCCTAACAGACTAAAAGTTTTAATCCCTGAAGAAAAACAAGTTTAAGATGACAGCCATGCTCAGAGTAGCAGATACTTTTTGTTTAAGAGTATGTTTGAAGGTTAACCCAGCAGTGCATAAAAACAGGTAGCTACAGTAATGATAAAAAGCAAAATAAATAATTTAAATATTGTAAACACAAGACAAGACAAGAAAAGAAAAGAAGAACATTGGAAAGCTCATATTTATTCTGGCAGGTATAGAGAACTGTTGGAACAAGCAATGACTGATCAAGACTTGAAGCATGAATGGCTAAAGAGAGTTGATTTAAATCAAAAGACGAAAAGCTGAAAATGGTAGCTCAGTGAATATGAGCAAGTAATGAACATCTGAACATATTTCCGAATGTCATCATGAACAGTGTCCACTGTATGCATCCCATTTATTATTAAAGGAAGCAACCTGTTTTACACAGAGCTAAAAATTAACAAAAGCTGATTTGAGGCCAGCTCAACCACTATTCTAAACAGAAGATTTATATCTATATATTACTTTCACATAGCCATACAGAAAAGGTTAACAAATAGAAGACTTACTACCAAACTGATTGGTTATACATTCCCTGTGACAAACCCATTCACAAGCTAAAAACTGAGGAATCCATGGTCAAGAACTGTGAACAGCACTAGCTGCTCTGGTGGCACAGAGTGACAAAGCCCTGACCATGCCCAGCTGACCTGGGTTCAGTTAGTGGCCCAGGTGGGTGACAGAGTAGCAGGAAAATGATGGGCACATTGATATTCTTCCTAATGTGATGCATGGTCCAAAGAGGGGAGTTGTTCTTGGATGTAATCAATGAGTGTGGGGGGTTGGGGAAAGGGAGCTGGTAGGTCATGAAAAATTGCCCTCAAATGAAAACACTGAAAAACTGGGTCCCCAGAATACCCTCAAGATTAACAACCTTTCCCAGCAAAAACAAAGTAAAACAAGGGGAGGGTTGGAGAGTAGTTTGTAGACCTGGCATGGACATTGAGTACCAGGTACTGGTGCCTGGGCTGGTAAAAATGAGGTTCAAGGGATCCATAAAAATGAACTGTGACCCTCAACCAGTCTCACAGGACATAAAATTGGATTGAAGAATCATTATATTACTGGTTAATGGAACACAGAGTTAAAACAACTACTTTTTTCCTTCTCCATTTTCTAAAAAAATAAGTTCTGATATTCCACCTCAGCTGATTATGGGTATCACACAACATCACAACACTAGTGTGCAGCACACTAAATGTCGATCAATAACGTGTGATTCCAGGATTTGTACAAGAATGTTCAAGATTACATTTTCTGGGGAATTCTTTTTCCATTAAGATATTTTAGTCCTAGAGTTGGCATATTTTTAGGCAATGTTAGTCTTTTAAAGCATTCAACTTTACAAAGCAGAATACAAGTAAAATACAGATAATGCTGTTCAGCATTAGGAGCCTTAACCCAAAAAAAAAAAAAAACCTCCATTCCCTGCAACGACTACCACATTAGGCAAAGGCAATAAATGTAATAGTGTCTCCATATTCTTAAAAAAAATCACCTCCTAACTCAGTAAACAAGGTAATGACTCGGAAATTTTCCATGTCCAACTTACTATTAACAAAACCCCTTATCATAACATAGCTAACTATAGGACCCCATGTATGCCCATCTCAGCCCATACTTACTACCTAAACAATATAGTGTCCATATATATTATGCTGAACACCATTCTCCTAGGAGTTTTCGATTATCCCTCTATTAGTTGGACCACTTATATATCCTCAAACATGCATGCTTAGAAATTTCTGGACTTCATCAAAGGCAAAATCAATGGATAATTTAGCCTGCACCTTAACAAGAGGTAATAAAATGCTAGACTTGGTGGTTAAAATATGTGAAGGCTTTGCTTCTCAGCAATTGTAACTTCCTCTCTGGTCAAATCAAATGAAAAATCATTCACATTCACCTTAAGAGTGAAGCCAGAAGCATATCCCAGTATCTTGGTATTCAGAGATTATGTCAAGGTTAATTTAAAACTGAATGATGACCTGAAATTCAAGAGTCATAGGTTTATAGGTTAGTACTAGGCTAACTGCCCTTGCGAGCCATTGTAAGCCTAGCCAGTTATCCCTTGTGAGACTCAAACCCTGCACCTTGTGTCTGTAAGGCAAGCACCTTAACCATTAGGCCACCCTCCCAGCCCCTTTAAGCAGAGGTTGGCAGTGCTTAACATTGCACAAACTCGCACAAACTGCCTTAATCACTCTGTAGCCAGCATCCATTGTTCTGCCCAGCAACAACATATGCAGCCTCTCCAAGGATCAAACCCAGGACCCCGCACTCCATACACAAAGTTATTTACCACTAAACCATGGCAGATATACATACATTCTTCATTCTTAACAAACTCAGTGTTTATGCAGAATCTTTTACAAATTCTATACATATGTAAATAACTACATAGACCAGACCCTGCTGTCCGTGTCAGAAGTAAATAAAATACCGAATTTAAAAATAACCCCCTCTGGTGAAACACTAATATAAACAGGCTCTATAATGAAAAAAAAAATATTCATTGTACACAAAAATTAATTTAAGTCTCAAAATACCAACAGTGTTGTTACCCTGATGGAATCTATTAAAGCCAAATATGAGGTTTAGACATCCAGGTGAAGAATAACCACAAAGCCTTTTCTAACTGTGTTATAAACCTCAGAAACAATGACAAGCCCTGCAGAGTGCTAATAATAAAGCATATTGCATACTTAGAGACAGCCAACATAGACAGTCTTCTAGCAGACAATTTGGTTCACAGTTCAACCCCCGTCTTCCCTCTGATATTCCCAGATCTGTTGAAAAAAACAAATATGCAGTCGCCCGATGTAGCAAGCTCCCAACCCAGAGAAATTGTAGTATATTCCAATGAAAGGTAAACGTGCCACCACCAATAAAAAGCGAACAACTCCACAAAAACTTTGATAAAAGACCTTCGTGAACAATAGATCATGTTATACTAGGACATTATACAAAATCTGTCTCCATGAAAAATTTTTTTGTTCATCCATATTACATGAAAACAACTATCCAAAGCATAAAAAGCTTTTTTTATATTAAAAATTATACCATGACATTGCTTGTTAACTGAGCGTGTACTGCCTCAAAGTCACCCGGAACTTACTCCAAAATACTACCTCCGTCCCAATCAACACGCCACATACATCCAGTGGTAGTCTCCCTAAAAATAAAGAGTTTTGATACTCCAATTGTTGTACTTATTATGTTTTTTGAATTAAGTACACATCCCTTACATTGACTCATTTTGTCATGTATGGACAAATCACAAGTGTAATATTAGTCTACCTCACAACGGAGGTGAGTATTTTATAGCCCATCGTTCTTATGATTATTAAGACGATGTTTTTCCCACCATGTCATCTAAATTATTGATATAGTGAAACTTTTATAGTGTCACTGGTCACCTAAAAATCCTACCTTTTATAATTTTATTACTCAGTATTGACTGTTAAAATAATGACCAAGTAGTAAGTGGCCATCTATTAATGTTTATCTTTGATAACTCCTTAATCTCAGTATACATGTTATATTACAATGCTCATTCAGGCCAGGATAGGAGAAGGCATCCAGCCTCAATACTGAGATTAAGGAGTTATCAAAGATAAACATTAATAGATGGCCACTTACTACTTGGTCATTATTTTAACAGTCAATACTGAGTAATAAAATTATAAAAGGTAGGATTTTTAGGTGACCAGTGACACTATAAAAGTTTCACTATATCAATAATTTAGATGACATGGTGGGAAAAACATCTTCTTAATAATCATAAGAATGATGGGCTATAAAATACTCACCTCCGTTGTGAGGTAGACTAATATTACACTTGTGATTTGTCCATACATGACAAAATGAGTCAATGTAAGGGATGTGTACTTAATTCAAAAAACATAATAAGTACAACAATTGGAGTATCAAAACTCTTTATTTTTAGGGAGACTACCACTGGATGTATGTGGCGTGTTGATTGGGACGAGGTATTTGGAGTAAGTTCCGGGTGACTTTGAGGCAGTACACGCTCAGTTAACAAGCAATGTCATGGTATAATTTTTAATATAAAAAAAGCTTTTTATGCTTTGGATAGTTGTTTTCATGTAATATGGATGAACAAAAAAATTTTTCATGGAGACAGATTTTGTATAATGTCCTAGTATAACATGATCTATTGTTCACGAAGGTCTTTTATCAAAGTTTTTGTGGAGTTGTTCGCTTTTTATTGGTGGTGGCACATTTACCTTTCATTGGAATATACTACAATTTCTCTGGGTTGGGAGCTTGCTACATCGGGCGACTGCATATTTGTTTTTTTCAACAGTTCTCGTTGTATCGTCTTCAACTAATATTCCCAGATCATATACCTACAATTACACCCTTCCTCAAATCTTCCAAGAACTCTACACCCTTCCTCAAATCTTCCAAGAACAAGTCCTTGGGGTGTTATCCAGTGTCAAGAACAGATACTCACCTTTGATGCCGAAGCCAAGACTGTGGGTTCTACTCACACATCAGGATTGTTGACAATGTAGTGATGCATAAGGGGGGTGCTCCACTCCTTAGTGTGTCATCCTTTGGATGAAATGTTAAACTAAGTCCACATCAGCCTGAGTTGGTGGTATCTTAACTTGATGTAACATATCCTATGGCAGCTGTTGAAAAGTGTAGGGGTCCTTTAATACAACAAAAACAAAACATTTATTACATTTTGCACGTTTACAAAATATGCATATTTACAGGTACATATCTGCACATTCCTATATACCATCATTATTATTATTATTTATCCATAATTGACCCCCACTCCTTACATAACCATAATCTAATTTTTCATAATATAAGAGCCTAAATCCATTTCCCAGTAAACAAAATTTAATTTAGTCTTTCATTCCAAATAGCTCCTATTACATGTAATGAATTATCTGCCCTTCTCCTGCATTCGTTCTTCTATTTTTATACTATGTATACATAATCATATTCATATTCATATCTATATTGTTTATGTCATTTTCTTTATACATCTTTTTCCAAAGTTAACCCACTCTTTTACATTTCAAAAAAGCATGCTATATTGTGTCTTTCATCCATAAAATAAATACACTCATTCATAGGTTCATAGGTAGGTACTAGGCTATCAGCCCTAGGGCTTATACAAACCTAGCCAAAAAGGTACCCTGGCTTTTGCCACCCAAGAAAATTATTTCCCTGTGCCCCTGTCAAGCAGAGACACAGAGGTAATCCCCGGGGTGAATTTCCTATTTCTCATCCAATCATTAAGATTTTTCTTGAAGACTGCTAATTTTGTTTGATATCGATAGGTAGTTTGTTCCAGAGTATGGGAATTCTCTGGGACAAGAATCTATCTCTCCAGCATGTTCTGTTTATTGTAGTGACAAGGTTTAGGTCCCTACAGCATATAGCTCAGAGAGATTGGGATTTCTTTAAGTGGAGCATGTCCAACAGCTCTAGGTTTGATATAGCTTTGTATGTTAGGCGGAGATCACCTCTGAGTAGGCAATATGAGATGGAGTAAAGCTGGAGTTTTTTAAGATGGTCTGCATAGGTCAACTGTTTGAGGCCGGTAATCCTCTTTGTGAGGTATTTCTGTGTCCTTTCCAGTTGTTGTAGATGTCTTGTGAGGTACATACCAAAAGGGGCATTGTACTCTATAATGGGTCTAATGAGTGATGAGTAGAGGGGAACAATGACCTCTTTTTTCTGGATGAGAAACCTTTTGTGATGAGGTGTGGCACATAGAAGGATTTCCTGAGTACTGTGGTGATGTGATTATCAAAGGAGAGACTACTGTCCACCTGTGTTCCAAGGTTTCTTAACACACTTTCGGTGTTAAGTAGACTACCACCTATGTGGTAGCTCATGGGTACAGAGTTTTTACCAAAAGGGATGACAATGCACTTTTTGGCACTGAGCTTGAGGCCATGGCTTTGACACCAGGCATCTGTCTCAGTGAAGCCCTTTTGTAGGATGTCCACATCGTTAGGAGTTTCAATTATGGCTCCAAGTTTGCAGTCATCTGCGAACTTCATTAGCCAAAGACCTTCTGTGTTATCCTGTCCTTCAGAAAAGTAGATACCAAACAGGAGAAGACCCAGGACTGAACCCTGTGGTACTCCACTCGTAACTGGTCTGAAGTCACATTTGGAGTTTGCTGCTTTCACAGTGTGGGTTCTGTCAGTGAGCCAGTTGGCAACCCATCTTGTGACATAGGGATTTATACCTAGTTTAGTGAGTTTATCAATAATTCCAGAGTGGGGAATGGTGTCAAAAGCCTTGGCGAGATCTAGATAGGCTATGTGAACCACCTTACCCTCGTCTACAGCTTTGGTGACTACTATAGTACAATAATGGGATGAAACAATATTATTTTATATGGCAACATTCTTTTTATATGGCATATTCCCATTTATATGCAACATATTTGTTAACAGTTTCCATAGGAAATCCTGTCACTCTACAATCACAGTACAGCACGTTTTCCTTACTTTAATGGGTTTTATTACTTATTCTGGTAAACTTTTCTATGGATTTACATAATAATATTGTTTCATCACATTATTGTACTATATCCTTCGATTTTTATTTATATCATCAATTTTCATTTTCCATGTTAGCATTTTTCTTGATAGTTTATAATTTATTCATTAATATAATCATTAGCTCTTTTTTATTTTCATCATCTCCCAAATTGTTTTGTACTTATATTTAAACATTTTCGCTATTAATTTCTCATTCTCCTCATTTACTCATCTTAATGCTCTGTACAAGTTTAATGAAACAGAATAAGCAACCGGATTTAATAACACCAATGCCTTTCATCTTCATTCATATACAACACATGTTTTTTCATTGGGTTCAGTCTTGAATTTCACATGGAAAAAACACTAATTGCACAATTTCTTTTTCATGTTTTCTGAGATCATATAAACATTTCACATATATGCAATTTTTCCACTAAGACAGAATTCATCAGATAAACCATTTTCATGAATGTTACTCTACTGTATTCGTCATCCGTGTAAAACATATTTATTTCATTTCTTTTATCAAACTCTCCTATTGCGTCAAAACTACATAATTTTCCCTAAATTTTATCTCTAGGAAGAATACAATCCTTCAATTTTTACATTATCCAAACCCTTACTTTTATCTTTATTCAAGGACAGTCCCATTTCCTTTAAACATCCATTTAGACAAACCATCACTTCCATTATTTATATTTTATTCTTAGCAACCACAACTATATCATCTACATATATCAAAACTTTTGGAAGTACCACTTCCTTTTCCATCACGTAGCTAGCATATTTCATTTTATAAGCTACTTCACTCACTATTGCGTTCATTACTAATGCAAACAATATCCCACTCATGGAATCTCCTTGTCTTATACCACAATTCATATACCTTTCTTTACTCAGCCACCCATTCACTAACAATTTCATAAATTTTCCTAATTCTATTACCTATTCCATACTTTTCCATAAGATCCCACAAAGCATCATCTCCTGCTGTATAAAATGCCTTGCTAATATCACCTACCATATGTTTTTACATCTTTCCTTTTACTTATAATATCATCTACAGTTTCTTGATCCACCAATAATAATTGTTGGCATGCCTTCCCTTTTATACCATATACAGTTTCTTCCATAATATCCTTCCTTACACTCTCCACTTTGTATTCTCATAAACATTATAACCTGTATTAGTTAATGTGATATGTCTCCATTTTATTTCATTCATTTCATCCTTCTTCCATGTACATTTGAATACCTACTACATGACTCTTTATAAACAAACCTTTCTTTCAACTACTCATTCAAAATGTTTACAAAACACTCTTTGCCACCTCCTTAATTTCCTGTACATTTCATACTATATAGCATCTAGACCTGATACTGAATCAACTCTTAATTTCTTAAGTACTTCAATCAGTTCACTAATAGTAACTTCTTTTTCAAATTCTTCCTTAACTCATTCTTGATTTTTTCCTTTCCATGCTCTTTTATTTTCTTTTTCTTACACACATTTTCTACATGCAGTACTACAATACTCATAATTTGCTTGTGTTCTTTTACCTCTTCTTTTAAATTTTTCATTTCCCTCATTATACTAATATCCTCCTTTACTATTTTACCTAAATATGCAGCCACTGCCTGCCTTCTCCCTTGTAAATATATCTGCTTAAACATTAATCCCTTAATTGTTTCTCAGTTTCTTTTAAATATTTCACTTTCCTTATCATAATACTCACTTATATTCATTTTTAAATTTTCTGGTATATTTTTATATATCTTTCCATACTTCACTTTCTCTTCCTTTTTTATATCATCTGTCATTTAGCAAAACACTTTTTATACTTCTTTTTAATTCAATCCACAATTCAGACTATTTTTATAAACATCCTTCATGGCTACATGATTAATCCATAAATGCAATGCTTCCCACTTTCCACATTCATCCTGTAATTTCTTATTTATTCTTTTTAATCCCTTTCCTATTTTAATATACTCCCTTTCTTCCATCACCTCCATCCATATTGCTAAATTATCCAAAATACCTGTCTCTATCATACCACCATCTGTTACGTCCAAAACTTATTATAGTACAAAATAATCAACTTCAGATCTGATTGCCCATCTTCTATAAGTCCATTAACTTTTACTCTACTCAGTAAATTTACCACAGTTTGTCACTTCTTGTACTTTTTTAACATATTGCTTTTTTTACATTTTCATAGGAAATTCCTAGATTAGTACTAAGCTAACTGCTCTTGCGAGCCATTTTAAGCCTAGTCAATTATCCCTTGTGAGACTCAAACTCTGCACTTTGTGCTTGGAAGGCAAGCACCTTAACCATTAGGCTACCTTCCCAACCTTCTTAAATCTTTCCTCTTAAATCACAATTAAAGTCCCCTGCAATAATAAATTTCATGTTAACCACCACATAATCTAATATGTGATGAAGCAGAGTCTCCCTTTCCTTGCCAATTGTATACGCATGTAATGCTGTAATTCTATAAAATATTCTCTCCACCTAACATCCACAATAGTTAATCTTCTCATCCTTACCTATGTCACATCGAATATTTTTTCCAGGACAATGTTAACTTCCAAATTTAATATTATTTTCCACCCCATGATTTTTCTATTTGCAATTTTTCTTCTCTTGTCAGGAATCTTACATCCTCTATAAAAATAGGGTCTATGTTCCGCCATTGAATGGGCTAACCATCAAATAAGTGAACAGTGGACAATAAACATTGAAAGTTCAGCCACTGAACTTTCATTTCATCGACAGGGTAAGTAACTAGTTGCCCAACACTTCCCTGTCTTATACATGGAAGTATTTCAAACCCCTTTTCTCTACTGCAGTGTGGTCTCAGAGTTGGTATATATAGTAGGGGGTAGGGGGTTGAATTGTTATAAACAGATATCAAATATTTTAAAATAACTGACATTGGCACTGTTTCCTCATACTCTTGCTCATTTAGCCTAAGTGTTTTCTTAGTTAGATGCCACACTTGAACTTACCCCCTGAGCCTTAATGATTTATTTCTAACATTTTCTTTATTTATTTCTAACACTTTTCACTGTACTTCCACCTTAGCAATTATAGTTATGGTTTTCAGCCTACTAAGGTGCTCACTTGTAGATTTATACACAAGTTCATTTATACTCTGAAATGTTTTTAATACACAAACCTGATGAATTATTTATTTGTTATGAAAGAGATCCTTGCTAAAAGTGTTTCAGTTTATAAGTTACTAATATTTATTCTGACAGACATTTAGTGGTAGATCTTTTTGTTAGTTAATTGGTTAGTCATTTGTCAGTGAGTTGGTTTCTTAATTAATAAAGTTTGGATTAGTAGCTTAGCCTTAATAAGCTGTTCTTATATATTTTAATTTGTCTCTAGTGTTTAAGTTTCATTTCCAAGGTAGCACAGTCTTAGTTCATACTATGGTGTTAATGGAGAAGGGGGACTTGGTTAAAGGAATGAATTTAACGCTTTTATTGCTCTTAACAGAACCACCCTCTGTAACCACACCCTTGCTCCAAATAAACTGTTTATATATAAATGAATGAATGCCTTTAATGCTTTTCATTATACTCAAGTAGGATCACTTGTTTATGTGTTTCAGTAAAGGATATTCCATTTTTAACTCAGCTGTGGACTACCTACTGTTTTATTATTTTGTAGTATGCATTTTAAAGTTTGACTTTATTAGTGAACTAGGTGGATAACATATTTCAAAGCATGAACCTCACACCCTCTGTACTGTGAAGTTTCTGCTTAGTTTGATATAGGAAACCTCCAAAAACTAGATAAATCTCAGTTCAAATTTGTCAAGGGCAGGTCATGCTTACTCAACCTGGTGGATGTTTTTGAAAATATTACCAGAGCAGTAGATGAAGGCCAAATGGTTCAGACCACATACCTTGACTTGGCCAAAGCTTTGACACAATTCCCCACTCAGACATAAAAGACCAAGGCCATTGACGAGGGAAAGGCAGTCCATACAGCCTACCTAGACCTGGCGAAGGCTTTTGATACAATACCTCACTCGGGTATCATTGAAAAACTCATCAACTTAAATGTAAACCCATACATTACAAGATGGGTTGCAAACTGGCTGAGTGACAGAACCCACAGGGTCAGAGTTGCTGGCGCCATGTCAGACTCAAAGCCTGTCACAAGTGGTGTCCCACAGGGCTCAGTCCTGGGCCCACTCTTGTTTGGCATCTACTTTTCTGAAGTACAAGCAAACACAGGAGGGTTATGGCTGACAAAGTTTGCAGATGACTGCAAACTGGGCCGTAGTTGAAAACACATCCAACACAGATATCCTTCAGAAGGGTCTCACAGAAACGGATAACTGGTGCCAGAGCCATGGCCTAAAGTTAAATGCCAAGAAATGCATAGTCATACCCTTCGGGAAAAATAAGGTTACCCCTAGCTACCATATAGGTGGCAATCCCCTGAACACAGAAGAAGTTATTAGGGACCTGGGAACCCAGGTTGACAGTAGCCTTTCATTCGACACTCATATTGCTAAATTAGTTAGGAAGACCTTCTACATTGCCCACCTTATCATGAAGGGATTCACATCTAGATCAATGGAAGTCATAGTCTCCCTATACTCATCACTCATCAGACCAATGATCGAGTACAATGCCCCATTCGGAATGTATCTGACCCGACACTTGCAGCAGCTGGAGAGGCCACAAAAGTTCCTCACCAAAAGGATAAAGGGTCTCAAAAATCTGTCTTATGCTGCCCGACTGAAAGAACTCCAGTTATATTCAGTTGCTTACCGCTTGCTCAGAGGTGACCTATGCCTGACATACAAGGCCATGTCAAACCCAGATTTGATGAACATGCTTCATCTCAAAAAATCTAGATCCCTCAAAGCCACAAGGGCGGGAGACTTAAACCTCGACACGGTTATTAATAGGACGTGCTGGAGGGATAGATTCATCACCCAAAGACTCCCTATGCTGTGGAACAAAATCCCGGTTTATGTGAGGCAGAGCACCTCGCTGGCCTTGTTCAAGAGGAATCTTGACCAATGGATGGGAGATCGCAGATACACCCCAGGGGTTACCTCAGTGTCACTGCTCGACAGAGGCACAGCAAAATAATGGGCATAGTTTCTCCAAACTAAAGGGGTGGCGTAAGCCACAAAACTATGGGCTAGGCTTATAAATGCCCTCGGGCAGATAGCCTAGTATGAACCTATGAACCTATGAACCTAATAAAAAAGTTAAATAAACTGGGAATAAACCCTTATGTCACCCACTGGATTGCCTAAATAGGAAAAGTTATCTCCACAAAGAGACCAGTCACCATTGGAATCCCCCATGGTTCTGTACTGGAACCTCTTATGTTTGACATCTGTTTTTCTGAAGTAAAAGCTAATACCAAAGGGCTCTGACTGACTAAGTTTACAGAGGACTGGAAGCTAGGAACAGTAATTGAATCCCCGATTAATTTAGCCATCCTGCAGGAAGGTTTGTTTCAAAGAAATAACTGGCATCAAAATCATGTTCTAAAACTAAATGCCAAAAATACATTATTGTATCCTTTGGTAAATCATCTACCCCAGGAAATTACCACCTTGACAATATGCCACTAAGAATTAACCCAGTTGTTCATGATTTAGGAACTTATGTGGACAGTGACATAAGTTTTGGCCAACATGTGTCTACTGTTGTAAGAAAGTCCTTCTATATTGCACAGCTTATAAACAAAAGCATTGCATTTACATCTTGTGATCTCATTGTCCCATTTACTCAGCCTCATAAGGTCAGTCATTGAATATAGTTCCCTCATGGTCATATATCTGTCCAGACACATGCATCAACTGGAATGTCCACAGAGCTACCTTACTAGAAGGATATAAGGCCTAAACAACATGTTCTACATGATTTGACTTAAAACTCTGTCACAGTACTCTGTATCATACAGACTACTAAGAGATGACCTGTGTCTAGCATAGAAGGCATCATCCA
Organism: Protopterus annectens; assembly: GCF_019279795.1. NCBI lineage: Eukaryota > Metazoa > Chordata > Ceratodontiformes > Protopteridae > Protopterus > Protopterus annectens. The sequence continues at coordinate 1,691,657,225 of NC_056726.1, forward strand.
ACCTATTTTTGATGGATTTAAAACCAAAACAATAATCATTTACACAATTATTAATTAACAATCTCATGAAAAAAAGTCCATAACTAAATTCAAAACAGTTGTAATATAATTAATACTTTTCTAATAAGGTTTGATGTGCCACACTTTTAGTTCTCATTCTTATAGTAAGTGTTTTATTATTGCATACTGATTTTGCTAAACAAATAAATTAATTATTGAATGAGATAGTAGTCTTCATTTTCCAATTTTTGGAATGATTTTTTCTAGCTGCTGCTAAAATACTCCATAGAAAAGGTATTTGTAATAATTGAAACATTTCTGTTATAGGTGTGTTAAATAATGTAAGAGCATCTGTGATGTTACACTTATCCAACCGCAATGCTCTACAAAAATTTCTGAAGTCAGTCCAAAATGGAAGAATATTTTACAACCAATTATCATATGTTGCCAATCAGAATTATGGTCTATCTCGCATCTCAAACATTTTTATGTTTACTAATTTAAATATAGTTGCTATCTTTTGAGGTGTGAGAACATTTCTATGTATAAATTTCCATGTAAATATTTAACACTATGGATAAGATGTTGTTTTCGCTGCTGATTTCAATATTACTTTTTTTATTATTATCCAAAAATTCATCCTTATTAATTTTAGTTGAGTATGACCAGAATGAGCTTTTAGAGAAGGCAAATTCAATTCGTAGGATTTTGCAAATGATTGCTAGTGAAGAAATATTATTAGATGATTTGTTATTAATATTAGATAGGAGCTTTAGAATGTTGTGGCTATGAGTATTTTGTATATTGAATGTTACTTTGATTTTATCTTATGCAAATTCTTTACATGTTTGCAAATCTAACCAATCATTATTTTCTATGCTATATTTTGCAATCAAATAGTCTGCAAAATGTATTTTTCCAACAACCATCTTTATTAAATTTTCACATATGGCATAGGCAATCTTACATTTATATAAATGAAAAATAAACAAAATGACATCACTTTAGTGGCAAACAGTATACATCACAGACACTATCGAAACAACTGTAGTTTCAAAGTTTATACATCATTTATAATCCATCCAGTCATTATCAGTTAAGCATTATATGGCTCATTTAAATCCTACCTCTTAAATTGTTCACAAAATTCCCATTTGTTTATGTAGTTTGCTCCTCCCCCTTTCTAAAGATCCCAATTCCACTTTTATCTCTGTTACTATATTCACTACTTCGAGTAAAGTTGGTCTAGACTTTGATTTCCATTTTCTAGTAATTACGTTTTGGCAATCAACATAATTAGACTCAGCTAGGCTTTACTACATCTAGGCAATTCCAATTCTGTATCATAACTCAAAAAAATCATCTCCCCAGTCATCCATTCCGCTCACTCAGCATCTCTGACAGAGCAGTCTGCAGAGAATCCCTAAAGTCTGCCAGCTTATTACGCTCCTAAAAAGTATGTTCTCAGATACCGCTTTCTTGCCTATCATACCTCCAACATTTGTTATCCACCTGAGGAAAAATAATTTGGAGTCTAATTGGGGTATAAAATACCTATGTAAACACTTCCAGGCAAAGATCCTAAATTTTCTAGACTTTGTTGCATACTTGATGGATATACATATATCCCCCATTGTCTCTTTGTGAATTGCTTATCCAATCTCTATTGCCAATGCTTTCTAAGCTCCTCTGATTGATTCTTATAATTATCATGCAGTATTTTATATGCTTTACTAATTATTCCTTTTTTAATGGCATTCTGTTCTAGATTCTATTAAAAACTCTACAAGTGTTGGTCTTTCATTTAGGAGTCCTCTATTTCTTTCTCTTTGCCTATATTCTGATATCAATCGTTGACATGGAAGGCAATCTCTAACCTGCAGTCCTAATAAGTTCTTGGCCTCTTCTAATTCTATTACCTTTCCTTCTCTAGTTATTTGCTCCCAATACCTTGGTTTCTTTGCCAGATTTCTCCAATAAATTCCAGCCCCCTCTTGCCTATTATTTGTATCCCTGACCATAGTCATCCCTATTGGCAAAATCTCTTTTCTCCATTCTTGTACTGATTCAGTTCGTAGAATACTCCCAGGTATTTTATTAATATAATACTCTCTATGAATTTTGTTGTTCTCCTTAAGAGTCTGCATCCAAAATCCCAATATTGCCTTATTTCTTGAGCTTCCTCCTTGTATCAGCATCATTTCTTTACACTTTGAATGATAGTTTTCTGTTTGTGTTATATATAAGAGTCTTAATTGTGTTGGTCTAAAATACCCCCTCAAATTGCTAATCCTAGTCTGCCTTGTTCTATTGGAAGAAGCAGCTTATCCCACTTGACCCTTGCTGTCCTCCCTTTCCAGATAAAATTCTTCAACTCTTTTTTTAATTGCTGTCCACAGCTTCTCTTCTGGTTGATAAAAGTATGCCTGACCTTTGTATAAGACGTAAGGGACAAAAAACATTTGAATGGCTTGTATCTTAGTATCCATATCCATATAACAAAGTTTCCAGTTTCTCAGTTTTTGTATTTTCAATTTAGTCTCTTCCCACATATTCTTGCCACAACACAATAATTTTGAATCCATACTCCGAAATACTTCATTTTATCATGTCCCCTGTCTGCAGAATAGATTTTATTTCCTGGCAAGAATTGATGCCAATGTATAAGCCAATTCTTCTCCAAATCTATATATTTTTTTTTTGTTATTTAAATATATTTGACATCTGCTCATGTAAGCTATTGGGAATAATACTGATAGATCTTTACATATATATAATTTGAGTTAATGAGTTTTTATATAATGAAATAATTTGATTCACAAATGAAAAGAATATATATTGGTGTATTTCATTCAATATATAACATTTTATAATCCATGGACTGGATTCACGAAGGCTTGCACGGAGTCTAAGAGTAGATTAAGACTCCATGCAGCCAACATGTCCACCAAGCGATCCAGGAAGAGCCGGTAGGGGTGTGTAACAGAGCTCTCAAAACTAGTCCTACACGGACAGGGCTTGGATATGCAAATTACCTCAATTGCAGGTGAAAGCTATACAAATGAGGTAAATTTGCGATTCAGGAAACCCGAACCTGTCCGAGTAGGAGTAGTGTTATTTGCAGAAATGTACTCAGTTGACAACTGATTACGGTTCTGCAAATAGCAAAACGGAGCCATGACAGCTCCAAAAAAAGGATGCATTTACAGGAGGAAGCATGCCAATGGCCAAAAATACGGCCATTGGCAATGTGAAGTGATGCAAAATAAAAATAAAATAACTTTTTTTTTTCATCCCAATCTCCGGGGTTTAAGAGTAGTGCAACGTCGCGCAAACACACTGCACCCTAAAAACCAGAAAATCAATAATTAAGATCCACAAATGTGGATTTTATAGCTGATATGAATTTACAATGCAAGTGAATGGAAGGCTGAAGACAACATAGCCACCGAGTAGAGGTTGCTAAGGGGGAAAAGCTCAGTCTAAGAGATGTAACCAAGCATTAGTAGGCAATCCTATGCAAATGAGGGTTAGGATAGTGAATCGCAAGTTTACATAGCAAATGAGCACAGTCAGTGGAGTGTAGGAGTAGGATAAGGGTAGTAACAGAGTAGAAGATAGGTGACATCAGGAGGGGGGCATGTATCTGGAGGGGGGCATGTATGAAAGAAGTGAAGCTCATTGGAGCTGAGTGGCATGTGTCAGGTGACATTTACATATCATTGAAAGAGGTGTGTCAACAGGTAGGCTAGGTAAAGTAAAGAAATCTAAGGTGTATGCCGTGGATAACACCAAAGTTCTTGCTGAGCGTGCATGCACGCGTGTGCAACAGTGTGCGCGCATGTTAGCGTGTGTGCATGCATGTAAGCCAGAATAAGCATATGTAAGGCTATGTAAACAGTTGTAAGCGCGTTTGTGCCAGTGTGCACGCATTTTAACAAGAATAAGCTAGTTTTAGCCCATGTAAACATGTGTGCGTGTGTGTTAGCTGCTGTGCGCGTGTTTGCGCTTGCATGTGCGGCGCTCCCCCCTGAGGAAACAGAAAGGAAAAAGGAAGCACACCAAATAGTAGGAAGTTACCAGGGAATACTAGCAGAGCTAGCAAGTGAAAACAATCAGAATCAGACAATTACACAGGCAGTACACTAGCCCAGCCCATCCCAGCACTTAAAACTCTGCAAGCAACAGTCCATTATGTTTCTCTCAAGAGACATTGCAACACTGCAGTAAGCTAATAGAAGTGAAAACTGAAAAAGCTTTACTGAGACAAAGAAATGTTAGGGGCTGCCATTGCTGTTATAAGGCGACATATGCAACATGTTGAGGGTGGTGATAATGCAAATGCTGCTGGACTACCCACAGTGAGGAGAGGGAGAAGAGTGTACAGGCCCAGGGTAACCTACCAGGGGCTACATGAGCTGGAGATAGTGGAGCGCTATAGAGTGGATAGAGACCTCTTGCAGCTAATTGTTGAGCTGTGCAGGCCATGCCTCACACACAGAACAAACAGAGGGGAACCCATTCCAGTGGAAACCAAGGTATGTGCTGGCCTAAGAATATTAGCAACACGTACATCCAGAGACCAACTGGTGATATGATGGGGATATCACAGGCATCAGCATCCAGGGTACTGCACCAGTTCCTGGATGCCATGTCAGCACATGTCAGTGATCATGTATATTTCTCCAATTCCCATGAGGAATTGGCCAGCAATATGTGTCTCTTCCAGCAAATAGCGGAATACCCTGAGGTAGTGAGTGCAATAGACTGCATGCACATATGCATCAAAGCACCAGCCGGTGAGCGGGGTAGGGTCTACTTCAACCACAAGGGCTTCCCCTCCATCAACTGCCAGGTCGTGTGTGATGCCCAGGGCATAATACTGAATGTGTGTGCTGGCTGCCCTGGAAGCTACCATGATTCCCATATCTGACATCTGATGCAGCTGTACCAGACATTTGCCAATGGGGACATCCCACATGGTCACCTAGTGGGGGATGCTGGCTATGCACTGGAGCCATGGCTGATGACACCCATCAGAAATGCACACACACCTGAACAGGAACGCCATAATGAGGCACACGCACAAACACAAAATGTAATCGAGTGTGTGTTTGGGCTGCTCAAGTCACGGTTCTGGTGCCTGGACACATCTGTTGGAGCCTTGCAGTACTCACCAACTACATGTACCCAAAGTGTTATGGCATGTGCTATGCTACATAATATGATCCTGCGAAAACAGCTGCAGCAGGACCAGCATAGGCCTGGGCCAAACAGCCCCCCCCACCATTGCCAAGGCTATCACAGGCAGAGTGTGACTCGGAGGAGGAACAACCTGAGCCTGCCCCAGTAGGCAGAAGGAGGCATGCCCAGTGTGCTTTGGCCTTAGCAAAGAAGCAACATATAGCACATACACTGGCTCAGTAGGAACCCTGAAAATGATGCCTCTCTCTGACTAGCACATATAGTAAAAGGGATGCTTAAGTTGACACCACCTGCTTCCAAACATGTATAGGGAGTGTAGTATGTGCATCCGACATAGCCAGCCCTGTAGCACCAGCTGAGGCATGATTGCCATGTGTTAAGCAATACAAAGCAGTGCTAAACAGCATTTACCACCATGTAGTATATGTAAAGAAAATCGCACACACCAACTAGCACAACTGTGGTCAATGTTGAGTAATATTTGGCAACGTCCAGCAATGTTGGTTAATACTGAGCAATGTTGGACAAGCTGGGTCTAAGTATATGAAGGTCTCTCCAAACACCACTATATTGGGTGACTTCAACTACCCAAACATTGACTGGGAGCAGTACTCAAGGCCCAACACCCTAGCCCAAAGGTTCCTAGAATTTATAAACTCAAATGCTATGGAACAACTAGTCACCACCCCCACAAGAGGGGATAAAATACTGGACCTGGTCATCACCAACAAGGGGACTCTATGCTCCATACCAGAGGTATTGCACTCATTGGTAAGATCGGACCATAAATCAATTCCACTGGATATCCACATCCCAATCCCACCCAGAGCCCAGAAAACCACAGTGAAAAACTTCTCAAAAGCTAATGTCACACTTCTCAAAACCTAGGTGGAATCCTTCAAGGCCCCTGGGCCAGTGGAAAGTATGGCTGAAACTGCAGAATCCTTTATAAATGCATTCTATGGACACCTTCAGGAATGCAAGGATCATGCTATCCCAAACAAAACCAAGACCTAATCATTCAAAGGCAGGTGTCCTGCCTGGTGGACCCCAGCCATAAATAAGCTGTACAACAGAAGGAGGATGCTACTACATGATAGAGCAAAATCCCTAAAAGGGAACGCATCTCTGACCAGTACTAGCAAAAAACTATGATCCCTCATAAAATCATCCAAGGCTAACTTCGAGAGAGAAATTGCACAGGACACTAAAGATAATCACACGGCCTTCTTTAGTTATGTTAGGAACCTGTGTGGCAACTCCCAGATATGCTCAGAGTTGGTCCAAAATGACAATAAATACACTGAACTCACAGACATTGCCAACATCCTGGCAGACAGGTTCAGTGCAAACTTCTCCCCCCCTCACCCCCTAAAGAGCAAATATCTATCCCAGCAGAGTGCTGCCTCCCTGACATCTCAGATGCTCAGGTGAGAGCCGCCCTCTCCAAAGCAAAAAACACAGCATCAATGGGACCAGATGGTGTCCTGGGCTGTGTTCTTCATGAACTCCAAGAAGAGTTAAACCCCCACATAAAGCTGCTGTTCAATCTCAGCCTTACTACAGGATATGTACCCAAAGAATGGCGTACAGCAACAGTGGCCCCACTCCACAAAGGTGGTGCTTCTATGGACCCTGGAAACTATTGTCCCAATAAGCCTGACTAGCCTGGTCTGCAAAGCTATGGAGAGGATCATCATGGAACTCATAAACAAAGACATTGGGGACCTACAGACACTGGATCCTACCCAATTTGGCTTTGTTAAGGGCAGATCTTGCTTTTAAACCTGGTCAATTTCTTTGAAACAGTCACCAAGGCCATTGATGAGCGGAAGGTAGTCCACACAGCCTACCTGGACCTCACAAAAGCCTTCGACACAATACCCCACTGGGGTATCATAGATAAGATCTCCAGCTTAAATATAAACCCCTATGCCATAAGATGGGTTGCAAACTGGCTCAAGGACAGAACCCACATAGTCAGAATTGCTGGAGCCATGTCAGACTCTAAACCAGTTACAAGTGGCATCCCACAAGGCTCAGTCCTGGGACCTCTTGTGTTCGGCATATATTTTTCGGAGGTACAGGCTAACACGGGAGGACTGTGGCTGACCAGGTTTGCAGATGACTGCAAACTGGGTGCCATAATTGATTCTCCAGCTGACACAAGCATCCTCCAAAAGGGTCTCATAGAGACGGATAACAGGTGCCAGAGCCATGGCCTAAAGCTAAACGCTAAAAAGTGTATAGTCATACTCTTTGGCAAAAGCAAAGTGCTCACAAATTACCACATAGGCGGGAATCCATTAAGTATGGAAGAAGCAATTTGGGACCTGGGGACCCAAGTTGACAGTAATTTCCCCTTTGACAACCACATTGCCAAAGTGGTTAGAAAGACCTTCGATATAGCCCACCTTATCATGAAAGGATTCACATCTACATCAAGGGAGGTCATTGTGCCCCTTTATTCATCCCTCATCAGGTCCATAATTGAATACAATGCCCCATTTGGGACGTACCTTACCTGACACCTGCAGCAACTAGAAATACCCTAAAAGTACCTCACAAAGAGGATCATGTGACTCAAACAGATGCCATATGCTGCTTGGTTAAAGAAACTGCAGCTCTACTCAGTTGCATACTGCCTACTTAGAGGCGATCTATGCCTGACGTATAAAGCCATGTCCAACCCGGAATTAATGAGCATGCTCCACCTCAGAAAATCCAAATCCCATAGAGCTACACGCTCGAGGGACTTGAACCAGAGCACAGAAATAAATTGGACATGCTGGAGGAACAGATTCCTAACCCAGAGGCTCCCTTCACTCTAGAATAGAATCCCAGTCCATGTTAGGCAGAACCCCTCACTGACTCTCTTCAAGAGGAATCTTGACGAGTGGATGGGAGATCTAATGGTTTACCACGGGGATTACTTCAGTGTCACTACTAGACAAAGGCACAGTAAACTAACCTTAAAAAGGGCACAGTAAAATCAGTTCAGAGGGTGGCAAAAGCCAAACACACTCTGGCTAGGCTTGTAAATGCCTTAGGGCAGATAGCCTAGTATGAACCTATGAACTTATGAACCTAAGTAGGGCATAGCTGAACAAAAGGCAACATGCTCATATTTGTTCAACTGGCCCTTAAGCAGTCTGGTCTGCTCGGTATGAAAATATAAAGCAGTGATGGGACTTGAACCCAGGATACTGTGCGCTATAATCATAGTACTGGTCCACTAAGCCATGACAGTATTGCAGTGGTCAACCTGTATGAAGAAATATTGATAAGTCTATGCTAAGTATTCCATGGGAACCCTGCAGGTACAGCATAATCCCTGTCGAGTTATGACACAAAGGTGAGTCCCGCAGTAAGAATAGAACCTGACTTTCAACACACACAGTAGAAAGGTTAATATTGGACATGTACACATACATCAACAGATGTAGTGGACCTCAGATAGCAACATACTGAAATGTCACACTGGGCATGCTTCACACACTTGAATAAATGAGACAAATGTCAGGCAACAGAACACTGACAGTCTGAATTGGGCATGCTCACACACTTAGGCCATGTCAGAGTACAGCAGTGGGCCACACATATCAGGCAGTTGCATGTGTTAACCCAGGAACCTCTCACTATCCAGCAATCTGCCCTGTGCACACAGTTATAGGACAACAGACACATATATAATATAGTGTAACCCTGTCATAATCAAATATGTTCTGCAGATACCTAAGTTGTTCATAGAAAGTGGGAAAGCAAAGACGATAAAACCTGCAAACAGTATCAGCAATAAACATTGTGCATCCTGAACATTAGCATAGGTTCAGAGGTTGATACTAGCCTATCCACCCTAGGGCATGTACAATCCTAGCCAGAGTGGTTTCATAGGTTCATAGGTAGGTACTAGGCTATTGGCCCTAAGGCCTATATAAGCCTTGCCAAATGTACCCTGGCTTTCGCCACCCAAGAAAATTATTTTTCTGTGCCACTGTCGAGCAGAGCCACAGAAGTGATCCCCTGGGTGAATTTCCTATCTCCCATCCAGTCATCAAGATTTTTCTTGAAGAGTGCTAATGAGGAGCTTTGTTTGATAGAGATAGGTAGTTTGTTCCAGAGTATGGGAAGTCTCTGGGGCAGGAATCTATCCCTAGAGCATGTTCTGTTTATTGTGGTGATGAAGGTTAGGTCCCTAGAGCATGTAGCTCATAGGGATTGGGATTTCTTTAAGTGGAGCATGTCTAAAAGCTCTGGGTTTGACATAGCTTTGTGTGTTAGGCAGAGATCACCTCTGAGTAGGCGATATGCAATGGAGTAAAGCTGCAGTTTTTTTAGACGGTCTGCATAGGGCATCTCTTTGAGGCTGGTAATCCTCTTTGTGAGGTATTTCTGTGGCCTTTCCAGTTGTTGTAGATGTCTTGTAAGGTACATACCAAAAGGGGCATTGTACTCTATAATGGGTCTAATGAGTGATGAGTAGAGGGGAACAATGACCTCTTTTTTTCTGGATGAGAAACCTTTTGTGATGAGGTGTGCAACATAGTAGGATTTCCTGACTACTGTGGCAATGTGATTATCAAATGAGAGACTACTGTCCACCTGTGTCCCAAGGTCTCTTATCACACTTTCAGTGTTAAGTAGAATACCACCTATGTGGTAGCTCATGGGTACTGAGTTTTTAACAAAAGGGATGACAATGCGCTTTTTGGCATTGAGCTTGAGGCCATGGCTTTGACACCAGGCATCTGTCTCAGCGAGGTCCTTTTGTAGGATCTCCACATCTTTTGGAGTTTTGATTATGGCTCCTAGTTTGCAGTCATTTGCGAACTTCATTAGCCAAAGACCTTCTGTGTTGGCCTGTACTTCAGAGAAGTAGATACCAAACAGGAGAGGATGCAGGACTGAACCCTGTGGTACTCCACTTGTCACTGGTCTGAAGTTGGATTTGGAGTCTGCTACTTTCAGTGTGGGTTCTGTCAGTGAGCCCGTTGGCAACCCATCTTGTGACATAGGAATTTATACCTAGTTTAGTGAGTTTATCAATAATTCCAGAGTGGGGGTTGGTGTAGAAAGCCTTGGCGAGATCTAGATAGGCTGTGTGAACCACCTTACCCTCGTCTACGGCTTTGGTGACTGCTTCAAAGAAGTCTATCAGGTTTAGAAGACATGATCTGCCTTTTACAAACCTGAACTGGGTGGGGTCCTGAGTTTGGAGATTACCAATGTCATTGTTTATAAGTTCCATGATGATATGTTCCATAGCCTTGCAGACCAGGCTCATTAGGCTAATGGGGCGGTAGTTTCCGGGGTCTGTGGTGGCTCCCCCTTTGTGGAGTGGGATAACTGTTGCTGTGCGCCATTCAGTGGACACATAGCCTGAGGTGAGGCTATGATTGAACATGGTACTTAAGTGGGGTGCCAGTTCATTCTGTAGTTCATGTAGAACACAGCCTGGGATGCTGTCAGGTCCCATGGATGCTGTGTTCTTGGCTTTGGATAGTGTGTTTTTTTACCTGTGCAGCCCTAATTACAGGAACTTTGCATTCTTCTGGTATAGAGATGGGCCCTTTAGGGGATGACAGAGGGGTAAAGTTAGCACTGAATATATCTGCCAGGATGTTGGCAATATCAGTTGGTTCTGTATATTTAGTGCCATTGTGCTGTAACTCAGAGCAGATCTGGGTGTTGCCATTGAGATTCTTGACATAGCTATAGAATGCTTTGTGGTTGTCTTTAGAGTCAGTGGCAATTTTGTTTTCATAACTCGCTTTGGAGGATTTTATGAGGGATCTCAGCTTCTTACTGAGGCTGACCAGGGAGTTTCTCCAATCATGGTATTTTACTCTTTTTTGCAACAGTTTCTTTCTTCTGTTGTAGAGTTTGTTTATGGCAGGGGACCACCAGATTGGCTTCCTTTTTTTGGAGGATAGCATCTTGGTTCTGTTAGGGATTGCATGATCCATGCACTCGTGTAAGTGCTTATAAAGTGCATTTGTGTAGGATTCAGCAGTCATACCTCTATTGTCCATCAGCATGGGTATCGTGAAGTTTGCCACTTCTGTCTTAAGAAGCGTGAAGTTGGCTTTGGAGAAATTTTTTATTGTGGTTTCCCCAATGGGGGATGGGGGAGGGATGTGGATGTCTAGGGTGATTAGCTTTTGGTCAGATCTGACCAACGAGGAATTGACCTCTGGTGTGGAGCACCGGTTGCCCATGTTGGTAATAACCAGGTCTAGGATATTGCTGCCCCTGGTGGGGGTGTGGATAAGTTGATCCATGGCATTGGAATTTATGAATTCCAGAAAACGTTGAGCACAAGAGTTGGTACATGAGTCGTTTTCCCAGTTAATGGTAGGGTAGTTGAAATCGCCCATTATTAGGGTGTTAGGTTGTACTCTAATATTTTCCAGTGTATTAAGAAATGAGGAGTGGGAATCCTGGGGCATGGTGGGGGATCTGTAGCGAGCTACAATTTGGATTGCGGTCTTGCCCAGAGTTAGTTGCACTTGGATAATTTCGGATACATTATGCTGTGAAACTAGCCTGGAGGTGCGGATATCCTTAATGAATATGGACACTCCTCTGTCTTTAGTGTTTCAGTCCAGGTTAGGTGGCCGAAATGTGTGGTATGAATTATAGCCTGGTAATGCAGGGGTACTCTCTGGAGCCTTGAACCAGGTCTCTGTCACTGCACAGATGTCAATGTTCTCCATTTTAAGGAGTGCCTCGAGAGAGTGCATTTTGAGGTTTAGACTTCTAGCATTGAGTAGCAATACCCTCAGATTCTTCTTGCCTGTACCTGTTAGGGTGGTGAATTTGTCATTTGAACCTTGCCTAAAAAAGGCATTATAGGGGTGGCTAGAGCCTTAGCCAGTATCCAGAATCCCAGGGACGACAGGTGCAGGCCATCCCTGGCAAAGCATAGTGGCTTGTCGATCATGTCATCCCAGGCAGACAGATACTGGATCCCCTTAGAATGACACCAGAAGCTTAGCCAATTGTTGAAGTCAATCATTTTGTCCTTGTACTGTGGTATCATTCTGGGTGATGGCAGGATGCTCAGGGCTAGGGTCATACCTGCCTGGGCTACAAGATCGGACAGCTCCTCCATGTCCCTTTTCATGTATTCCAAGGAGGTACGTCTCAGGTCATTCACACCAACATGGACAGTGACAGAGTCATATTTGTACTTGTTGTGGAGTCACCTGAGTGCATGCGTTATGTGGCGGATCCTGGCACCCAACAAGCAGCTGACAGTAACTTTCTCTTTGTTTAGCCTGGTGAGTGGAACATCAGTGTGCCTGACTATAGAGTCACCTATGACTAGAGTGTTGGGTACGTTGTTATGCCTTATGGGCTGTGGTTGAGTGGCACACTGAGTTTGTGGGCTATGTGTCATTTGGGTTGTGTTGGGGGGGTGGAGGTTGCTTGTGTTTCTGCTTTGGAGGTCCCTGTTACTTGGGCAGGTTTTTACTGAGAGCCTCCATGAATGTAGGTGTGTGTTTTGTGTTTCTATGTGTGTGTTTTGGTGGTGTAGGTTTTGACGGACTATGTGCTGAATGTGGTGTGGTGCAAGCGTTTACCTTCTCCTCTTGACTGTCTAGTCCAGTCTTGGGTGAAGAGAGCTTTGCTTCCAGTTTGGCTATATAAGTGCATCTCTCACAGGTTGTAATGTTGGGTGGTAGGAGGAGAGGGTTGTCTGTGTACATGAGGCAATTACTGCATTGCCCCAAGATGCCCAGATTCATCAGGTAGACAGGAGAAAACACCGGGAGCTGACCCTTAGACATGCCTGAATAGGTGCTTATTTGTCAAGTACTAGAAACTGTTTTCCTCTAGACAGTGAGGAAAGTTGAGTGCTGTAGTAATTTGTAGCTTATTTAGTGCTTACAATAAGTTCTGAACAAGTGCTGAAACAAAAAACTGGCTAGTTCTAAGAAACAAAATTAAGCTAGAAGGCTTCGCTCCAACACGAAAGGCTTGGGGGCCTAAAAGCCTATAAATAGTCCTGGACACAGCAAATCTATATCCAGGCTAGACTACCCACAGGAAAGGCAGGAAACAAGCTTAGAAATTTTTTTTTTTTTAAGTGGAAAGAGAGAAAGGAGTAGCAGAAACTAAGTTGATTGGCCTTCTCAAATGTTCTCCCTGTACTGGGTAGAATGAGGTAATGACACTAGACTGGGAGGAGGGTCCCAGATCAAATTTACACTAGGGGTGGGCAACTGCAAAGCCACCAACTATAAAAACACCATACCAACAGGGAAGGAGGGTGGGAAACAAACCACAGAAATGTTTTTCACAGCAGAAAAGCAGCAGTGAGCCTTTAAATGAAAGTTTTAAACAGCTAAAGGAGCCTCTAGAAAAAGAGTTTTAACTGCAATAAGTTATCAGAAACAAACAACCCAACAGATGCTTAATAAAAGTGGACAATTTCCAGTTAATACCTCACACACAGTGAAACTAGCTAGAAAAATATACAGTACACAAAGTGCTATAATTAATAAAGAAATAAAGCACAAAATAAGCAAAAAACAGGATACTTAATGTTATATATCATAGTTCTGAGTTTGCTCAGTGTCCTTCCTTTGATTAGCTCAGTGTGAAATGGCAGAAACACTCACAACTTAACTTCTTAGGTAATAGAAAGATGAAACCTGAGACAACTTTTAAGAAAAAAAGCTTTCGCAACCCTGTCAAAGTAGAACACTGTGCCTGTGAATAGTAGGTCACACAAGATAGCCCATTTACGTTTAGTGTATTGTCCCTCTGTCTAGCAGGGACCCAGAAGATATCCCATGAGTAAACATACGATCACCCATCCACTTGTCAAGATGTCTCCTGTAGGTGGTCAGTGGGAGGCTCTGCCCATGCAAAACCGGGATTACAATCTGGAGTGAGTCGAGCCTCTGGGATAAGAATCTGTCCCTCCAGCATGTCATATTAACATCTGTGCTGAGGTATATGTTCCTGAAGTGTGTAGCTCCAAGGTAGTCAGATATCCTGAGGTGGAGCATGCCCATTAAATCTGGGTTGGATATTTCCTTAAACTACAGTCACACAATACATCCATGTAGGTGGTAAGCGACTGAGTAGAGCTGGAGTTACTGTATCTGAACTGTGCAGGGCATCCATGTGAGTCCCTACATCTGCTTGTTGTGGAACATTTGTGGCCATTACAGTTGCTGCAGGTGTCGGGTAAGGTACATCCCAAATGTGTCATTGTAACCAAGCATGGTTGTGATGAGTATAGGGGCACAATGACCTCACTTGATCAACATGTGAAACCATATGGGATAAGGTGGGCTATATAGAAGTTCTGTCTAACCACTTTGGCAACGTGATTGTCAAAGGCGAGAGTACAAACAAGTTGTGTCCCCAAATCCCTAACAACAACTACAGTATGTAATGGATTACTACCTATGTGGTAATGTGTGGGCATGTTGTTCTTCCCAAAGGGGATGACTGTGCAACTAATGGCATTTAGCTGTAGTCCATGGCTCAGGCACCAGTCATCCTATCTCTGTGAGATGCCATTTGAGTATGCATGTGCCAGCTGGAGAGTTGATTATGGCACCCAGTTTGCAGTCATCTGCGAACATGGTCAGCCATATTCCTCCTGTGTTAGCCATATGTCACACAAATATATACTGAACAAGAGAGGTCCCAGGACTGAGCCTTGTGTGATGCCATGTGTAACTGGTGTATAGTCAGACATGGCACCTGCAATACTGAGCATGTGGGTGCTATCCCTGATCCAGGTAGCAATCTATCATGTGAGATATGTGTCGATATCGACGCCGGTGAGCCTATGCATAATGGCCAAGTGGGGTATTGTGTCGAACGGTTGTGCAAGGTCCAGGCAGGCTGTGTGGACAACCATCCCTACAACGATGGACCTGGTAACTGTTTAAAGAATATGAACAGGTCCAGGAGGCAAGATCTGCCCACAACAACGCTGAAATATGCAGGACCCAGTGTCTGTAGGTTCCCGATGTCTATGTGCATGAGTCCCATTACAATACGCTCTATAGCTTTGCAGAACAGGCTAGTTAGCCTTATAGGCCGATATTGTCTGTGGTCCATTGTGGCAGCAACTCTGTGGAGCAGGACCACTATCACTGTACGCCATTCCATGGGTACATATCCTGCAGTAACTCTGATACTGAACAGTGACATAATGTGAGGGTTATGTCTGTCATGAAGCCCATGTAAGATGCAGGCCAGGACACTGTCTGGTCCCATTGATGCTGTGTTGTCCACTGTGGGGAGGGAAGCACTCACCTGTTTATTTGTGATGTCAGGGAGGTTACACTCTGTTGGGATGGACAGTAGCTCCTTAGGGGGGATGGGGGGGAGACATCTGCACTGAACCTGTTTGCCAGGATGTTGGCAATGTCTGTGGGTTCAGGGTATGTTTAGTCAGTATGCAGTAACTCACAGCATATCAGTGAGTGTCCACCCAGGTACCTGAATTAACTGAAGAAGGCCTTGTGAGTGTCCTATGTGTCTGGTGCAATTGTCCGTTAGAAGCGGGCCTGACATAAATACATGAGTGATTGTAGCTGTCTGCAAGTACAGATCACAGATGCCTTCCCTGTCCGGGATTGTGCTCTATCATGTAGTAGCATCCTCCTTTTGTTGTATAGCTTATTAATTGCCGGGGTCTACTAGACAGGTCCCCTGCCATTGGAGGAGTGAGTCCAGTTGTTATTTGGGATAGCACAATCCATGCAGTCCACTAGGTGTCCATAGAATGTGTATGTAAAGGATTCAGCAGTCAGAGCCATACTTACCACTGTTCCAGGGTCTCGGAAGGATACCACCTTGGTTTGGAGAAGTGTGACGTTTGCTTTTGAGAAGTTCACCAAGATTACCCAGGATGGGTGTGTGGATGGGATATGGATGTCCAGTGAGATAAATGTATGTTCTGACCTTACCAATGAGGAGTATATCTCAGGTGTGGAACATAGAGTACCCATGTTGGTGATGATCATGTCCAATATGTTGTCCCCTCTTGTGGGTGTGGTGACCGGGTGCCATAGCATATGTGTGTACAAATAGTAGCAACTGTTGGGCGAGGGTATTGGGGCCTGAGTACTATCCCCAGTCAATGTGTGGGTATTTGAAGTCACCCAATATAATGGTGTTTGGGGAGACCTTCATATTGTCCAGTATTCCCAGGAAAGCCGAGTGTGGTTCATGAGTTTGGGAGGGTGGTCTGTAGCAGGCAACAATCCAAAAGGCAGATATGCACAATGTTAGGTACATATGTATGGTCTGTGATGCTTTTTAGTTTTGTGGTCAGAAAGCATGGTATGAAATATAACCTGGTAGTGCTGGTGTGCATTTGGGAGCCTGAACCAGGTGTCTGTTAGTGCACAGATATCACTGTTGTCCATACTGATGGGATTCCTGAGTGGTCACAATTTGAGGGTAACACATCTGGTGTTGAGCAGCATTACCCTCAGTGTCATGTACTCTGTAATGTCTATGGAGGTGGGTTTGTCTTTTGAGCCCCGCTTAAAAAAGGCAGTATGGTGGTAGCAACTGCCTTAGCCAGTATTCGAAAGTCCATGGGTGGCAGGTGCAAGCTGTCCATAGGAAAGCTACATGGCATGTCGAGCATGTCACCCCAGGCTGACAGACACTGTATCCCCTGTGAATGACACCAATATGTTAGCCAACTGTTAAATGTGATCAGTTTGTTGGTATACTGTGACATCATACTTGGTGAGTGTAAGATGCTAGACAAGGTCAGGGTCAGACTGGCCTGGGCTACATGATCAGAGAGTTCCTCTATGTATCATGTCATGTGGTCCAGGAAGGGACATCTGAGGGTGTATGCACCAGCATGGACAATGATGGAGCCAGTCCTGCACTTGCTTTGGAGTGACCTGAGTGCATGTGTTATGTTGTGGATCCTGCCACCCGAGAGAGACAGCTCAAAGTGACTATTCCCTTGTTTGGCCTGGTGAGTGGGATGTCAGTGTGTCTGACAATAAGTGTCACCTATTACAAGTGTATTAGGTGTGTTGTTTAGCCTGAAGGGCAGTGACTGTGTGGCACACTGACATTGTGAACTATGTGATATGTGGGTATTGTAGTGGGGTAGCAGTTGTTTGTGTGTCTGCTTTGGAGGTCTCTGCTGCTTAGGCAGAGTTTATATAGAGCCTCTGAGTATGTTTATGTGTGATAATGTGGTTTGATTGCTGTCACTATAGGTTTATGTGAGACTGATATGTGGTGTGTGTGGTTACCTTCACCACCTGATAGACTATGCCAGTCATGGGTCGAGAGAGGGAGATCGTAGGTTTACCCCAGGAATCATCTCTGTGTCACTGCTGGACAGAGGCACAACAAACTAATGGGCACAGTATTTTTTCATATAAGGGGTGGCGTAAGCCACAAAAATTTGGGCTAGGCTTATAAATGCCTTAGGGCAGATAGCCTAGTATAAACCTATGAACCTATGAACCTATGAGAGCTCAGCCTCCTGTATGTCAATATTGTTGCACCTCTCAGATATATCTGAATTTGTTGGGAGGAGAGGGTTGTCTGTGTACATGAGGCAGATGTGACATTGTGTCAAAACCACAATATTCGCTAGCTGGACTGGAGAGTACACACAAAACCGAGCCCTGGACATGCCAGGATATTATGATGACATACTCCATAACCTGATCGCAAAGGATCAGTAGGGTGTTAAGTGTGTAAAAGAGTATAACAGGGATTAGTGCTCAGGTTTGTTTGTGTTTTGTAAAGAGTAGCTGAGAAGGATTCCAGACTGAATCATGACACCTCCTTCAACTATGTCATAAATAGCAATGTACACTTATATATGTCCTGAGTCAGGGCCAACTGTACCTGAATGACAATGCCGACATCCTGTCAGACAGGCCCATATAGACATACTCACCTCCCACTGACCATAGTCCCAGTCATCATACCAGGAGATATCACATGTAGAATGGCTGAACAGCTCCCCCCAAAGCAAAAAGCATGGCAGCAATTGGATTACATTGTTTCCCAATATGTGTCATGCATGAACTACAGAACAAACAGACCCTGCATCTGAATGGTCTGTTGAGCCTCACCCTCTCCACAGGATCTGGAACTGTTGAATGTGTTACAGCAACATATGGCACTCCCCACAAGTGTAGATGCGCAACACACCATGGGAAGTATAGCCAGTAAGCCTATGAAGTCTGATCTGCAAGGCCATTGAGTCCATCATGGTTGAAGTCATACGCAGAGCTATTGGAAGCTGACAAACACACAACCCTACCAACTGTGGTATGTTCATGTGTAGATCATGGTTTCCAAACATGCTAGACTGTTTGCAAGGTAGACACCCAGGACATACATCACTGAACAGAGCTACACATGTCCCACATAGACTTTGAATAGCCCTTTATCAACACCCCTGACACATGTCGTATCCACAAAACCAACAATCTGTGCATAAATATGTGTTGACATATGAAGGAATGTCAATGTGTCCATAGATAGATCGCACAAGGTAAGGATTATGGGGTCTGTTCAAGCTGTTGACACCTGCCGACCCACATGGCTCATTCCTGGGATTGCATAAAACAAAGTGTACATACATTACCATGTCCAGTCTGATGATGTCAGCATCCTACAAATATAGCAGGAGAATAGAACCCACCCAGTAATGCATATAGTGTGCCGTGTTAATGCGTATGTCTCTAATATCATAACATAGTTAGGTAGGGGTTTGAATCCTACAAACGCTTATAGTGTGTGTGGGGATGTGTGTGATTTCCTTTGAGAGGAGTGCCCTTTTTGGAGACTGGGAAAACAAATTAAAAGAGGTACATTCCTCTTTGGAAAGTCTGATGATGTCAGCATCCTACAAATATTGCAGGAGAATCAAAAGTACCCACTAAAGCATATAGCACGCCGTGGTAATGCGTATGTCTCCAGTATCATAACATAGTTAGGTAGGGGTTTGAATCCTGCAAACGCTGTGTGTGTGTGCGTGTGATTTCTTTTGAGAGGAGTGCCCTTTTTGGAGACTGGGAAAACAAATTAAAAGAGGTACATTCCTCTTTGGAAAGTCTGATGATCTCAGCATCCTACAAATATAGCAGGAGAATAGAAACCACCCAGTAAAGCATATAGCGCGCAGTCTGATGATGTCAGCATCCTACAAATATAGCAGGAGAATAAAAACCACCCAATAAAGCATGTAGCATGCCATGTTAATGCGCATGTCTGTAGTATCATAAGCTAGGTAGGGGTTTGAATCCTGCAAATGCTGCCTGTGTGTGATTTCCTTTGAGAAGAGTTCCCTTTTTGGAGACTGGGAAAACAAATTAAAAGAGGTACATTCCTCTTTGGAAAGTCTGATGATGTCAGCATCCTACAAATATAGCAGGAGAATAGAAACCCCCCAGTAAAGCATGCAGCACGCCGTGTTAATGCATATGCCTCTAGTATCATAACATAGTTAGGTAGGGGTTTGAATCCTGCAATTACTGAGTGTGTGTAACACAGTTGGTCAATGCAGTGTGTGTTTTGCTTTTACTATGGTATGACATATCATGATTAAAACAGTATGTGCATTGCACACATCAGGTATCTGCATGGCAAATAAATATGTGCACATGTGACCTCAATCAGTACATAGGTGTAAAGCCTGCATACTACACGAATACATTTGTTTCCTTTGACAGATTGTGCCACTGATTTTCAGATCGTAGGTCACATATGCATGTAGGTGACAAGCCTGGCCACTGTAGTGATCTGTGTCCAAGGTCATCTGTGCCACACACACCCATGACAGTTACTATAGAGTACTGTGAGTGAGGGTACATGCCTGGGGTATATGTCAGACATGTTCATACACAACAACGACTGGCAATAATGGACAGTCATTATAGGTGTACAACAGCCCTGTAGATATGCATTCAGGCCCCTAATGTCTTATGTGACACACCGAGGGACTCCACAATACCTATGAATATGTGGATACCAAGGGACAGATGACATAACACGTGGCTGTATGTACACATTGTTACCCAATACATGTTGAGGGCTACCACCTATGTGGTACTGTCAGGACAGCATGTATAGTAAATGTGGATGACTGTGCCATAGTCGGCTTACTGCTATACAGCATGTATTGGACAACAGGTATCTGTCTTTATGATACCCTTGTGTAGGATATGTGTCCCATCCACGGAATGCATTGTAGGCCAATGCATGCATTTCAGATGTGGATGGACATATCCCTAGTGTGTTTGCATGTACCTAAGAGGGCTATATGGCAAACAAGTGTGGTCCCAGAAATGGGTGGCGGTCAATACCACTGGTTACTGTTATAGTATAGTACCGGAAGGATCCAACTGTTACTGAGTTCCCTACAACTGTGTGTCATTTGTCAGGACATCATATAATGATTGGTTATAGTCATGCTGTTGAGGTTGTGCATACTACCAGACTGCAAATCATTGACAGGTATCAACAGTATCACCCACAGCATACTGTCAACCCATGTCATGCACACATGTGTACCCATGTTAGTACATATCTGTAGTAGAATGCATACTGGACATCGAAATATACTATGAGATGTTAACAATGTGTACAACAGGGTATGTATCATGTCCCATGTGTCCACTATGCACGTACATGCAGACAGTGTGCACCCACCATGTTCACAGATGTACACCTGCTAATCTGTAATGCACACACCACACATGTACTGTTCACTCACTAACACATGCTGGCAACACTGTACACTTCAGCCAAGTGGCACATGGGTGGACATCACATACTTAGACCTAACACTGGTGTAAACAATGCTACATTGACAATCAGAGCTGTGATGCATAATGCCTGCTCAGATATATCTACAAGGATATCATTACATTTTCCTGTTGACAACTTGCTAATATTGCTACACTGCTATAATGTCACCCTGTGCATCAGAACCATGTTAGCCTGTTCCTGCATCAGTGTTACAGATGACAGGAGGTGGCACAGGTGTCATCATATGCACAGGGTGTGTTGTTGGTTTGCCAGAGCCCGACATTGACCCATCCAATCGACATATCTGTGTGTGTATGTGTGTGTGTGTGTGTGTGTGTGTGTGTGTGTGTGTGTGTGTGTGTGTGTGTGTGTGTGTGTGTGTGAGGGACAACAGCACAGCATGGGCCAATGTTGATGTAATGTGTGTGTGTATGTGTGAGCCCTAGTTGTTTGGTTGATGTGTGTGTGTCTGCATGCACACAGTTCCAGCATGTGGCTGCCATATACGGGAGGCTGTGGGACAGCCACAGACTGTACCTGCTAGGCTGTATAGATCACTGTCTCTGGGCACGGACATGGTACCTGTGCCTGACAGGGGTGCTACTGGCAGTATCGGGTACCAACCCTGACTGGGTACTATCATCAGAGACAGAGGTATGATGACTGGACCCATGTCCCTGCTGGGACTAGCCAGAGCCACGTGCACGTGGTCTACTAGGATGGTCAATAAACAGGCCAGCCCCAGCATTGCTGGGGGTGGTACTGCCACTACAGGAGCGGCTGTGATCTGTGTGCCATCTGCGTCAACTGCCAGCTGTTGCTGTTGCTGGCATGCATCTGCGTCGACGTCTCTCCCATCCTGCACGGCCCTGGCTCATGGAAGACACATTGTGGAGGGCGTATATTGTCTCCGCCCAATGTCTATCAGTGAC
This sequence comes from Protopterus annectens, assembly GCF_019279795.1. Taxonomy (NCBI): domain Eukaryota; kingdom Metazoa; phylum Chordata; order Ceratodontiformes; family Protopteridae; genus Protopterus; species Protopterus annectens. Next base: position 1,691,679,145 of record NC_056726.1, read on the forward strand.
CTCGGTGAAATTCTGGATGTCACCGGCAAGGTCATGGATGCTGTCATTGATAGCAGTGTAATGGGCCCTCTGTGCCCTTAGTCCCTGTCTGGGCTACCGTTCCATACATGCCTGTGTGGGGTTGAACGCTGTGTACTGTCGATTGGTGGAACAACGAAAGACCCTGTCAAACCTTCCTGTGCCAAAATACATGTCTCATCATCTCCACTATTAGTGGTAGTGACTTCAGGTTCCCTGCTGCTTTCAGCCACCCCAAACTCAGCACCTGTGAGAGGAAGACAGGAAACACACTTTACAATCTGTACATGATGTTAGCACATATGCACACATGAACACATGAACACATGAACACATGCACACATGCACACATGCACACATGCACACATGCACACATGCACACATGCACACATGCACACATGAACACATGCACACATGCACACATGAGCACGTGCACACATGCACACATGCACACAAATACACTCTTCACTACAGCACATACACACACACACCAGCAATCCAACACATACTCAATAATGGGTGAAGGTGGGTGCCAGCATCACAAGTCAAACAGTCACCTCACACATGTCAGCATGCAGAATATGCGTTACTCAAGACCATGCAGTGCAAGTATAGACAGCCCTATTTAATGGCATTATACATGACGTTGGTGCATGTGTGTAGTTGATCAGTCATTGGCTACACCCTGGAACACAATGTGTACATGGACACAACATTGCTGTACATGTATTATCAGCTCTGCAATGTCCTGTGCACCATCACTCACAGGTATACATACCATGGCTGCATGTGTTATCTGTGTGACACATAGATTGCCATGTGTGATTACAGTGTCTGTGTCCATAGCAGATAATAGTGGACACAGGTGTAGCACATGCATGCTATGTACACACACAGGATGAGTGGTGCATGTAGACGTGAAGGAATCCCAATGCTCAACATGGCACTTGTACAGTGGTTATGGTGAGTGTGGGACATATTGCAGATATGTCAGTGCCAGCCATGACATGGCATGCTACACGACTGCAACATTAAACACCAGACATACCCAATGTGTGTCATGTGACCTATACACCCAATAGCATTCCAGGACATATATGTGACACTTTGTACAGATGGAGACTGCTGTGCATATTGTGTATACTGGCATATGTAAGCTCACACACAACATGCTATGCATATTGTGTATAGGTGCATATGTTTGCACACACACAACCTTGAGGTGCAAAGTAATGACTGCTATCTGTAGTACTGTGGTCACTGTAACTGGATGGGGTGTAGTACCATGTGCCATCATCATCATGCATCTTGTGGTCACTCATGGCTACTAATGTATGACAGACTACCGCCTAGCATGCTGTACCTGTACTGCAGTGCCGTGGCTATGTTTACAATTGCACAGCCACTTTGTACATGGGTGTGTGAGGTGCCCAATAGAGAGCATTGCCTAACACGACTGTGTTATGTGTTGAAGAGTGTTGCACAGCCCCATGATAGGCCTCTACCCCTGAGGTACATCATGTGTGTGTGTGGATGACATGTGGGATACTGAAGTGTGACCTTACAGCAGGTGTGTGGTAACACCATATGTAGCATGTTTTTGTGTACTGCGTATGTTAAATGTGTTATGTTGTGTACAGCTGTAGCAACTATGCCTATCCGATGTGCAGTTCGGTGTTTCCACAACTGTGTCTGATGCTCTGTGTATTGCATGTCATTGAGGCAGCTACTGACATTACTGAGCTGTGCAATGTCTTACAGCAAACATGCACGGCATGCATTATGTGTAGGTGTGTTACGTGTACATGGCCTACACCTCACCTATGACATGCACATTTCATTACCAACATTGCAGTTATACCACACTCACCAGCATGGATTGTCTGCCCTGCTGTCACACCAGAGGGACCTTCGAGAATATGAGAGAGTTTGTCAGTGGCCACAACTGTGGCATTGCTACAGTGGGTATGCTAAACTACAGTGGAACAACAGTCAACAGTCACAGGTGTAGAGATAATATTCCAAATATCAGTACTGCATAACACTAGGCAGCACAACTGCTAAACACACAGTACACATCTCACATAGACATAATCTAACAATACAGTTAACTGTAGTCTACAGATAGGGCATGTTACCTGCTTGCTCCATGTGAACATGCTGGGTGGCTCCAGCCTCCATGACAACACATGTCACAGGTTGTTGCTGCTGTTGTCCAGGAGCCACCACGCTTAGGAGCAGCTCCTCCACTCTGGTGAGGGGGGGGGATGAATGGCCACCTCACCACCTGTGGCAAGCTGTTGTCTTTGGATATCAGACACATGCCGCCGGACATGTCTAATTAAATCACTGCAGTGATGGTGTACCTGCTCATATGTCCGGCTATGCATGCCTATGTCATTTACCCGATGGACAAGATCCTGCCACAGTGCAGTCTGCTCCTGCTGGTGCTGGCTGCTTCGGGAAAACAGCATTGTGTACTGCTGCAATAGGCTTTGGACAATTTCATCTTCCTCCGCTGCTGTATATGATAGGTTGTGTTGGTGGGCCATCTGGCTGAAAAAGATATGAACAATATGTGTGAGCAACTGTGGCACACTTTAAACCTTTAATCAAATATATCACTTTACTGACATATATACCATCCATTTGTCTGTCAGGGGTTACACACGTTCACTACCACTTATTGGTTCTCAGGCCACAACTGACTAACAGTGCCTGGCACACTCTATATATCACGCCACTATACAACAGTACCCGGCACACTGTTTGTGACACAATACACAACACACAACCTCGACACAGGGGTATATAGCACGCCAATGCAGGAACAGAGATGTCATCCATTGCAATGAATGTAAAGTACAGTTACAGTAGTACCAGTCAACCACCCTAGTCATTGATGCCATAGCCCTGCTTAACATATGTGTACAGTTGTTACTCTAGGTGGAATACTGCTGTAACAGAGAATATATGTTGCTGGATTCACACGTATACCCTGTAACACACATATGATTACAGCCATGGTACAGGCATAATTACACACACATCAGACAAACATACAATGCACCACTGTATGCCAACACAGATGAGCATTACCTGTGTACCATACAGTACTGTGTGCCACTACTTACAAACCCTTATGCCTTGGTTATGTCCTCTGTGCAGACTACAGGAAACACACAAGACAGTGTTTCCAAGCAATGTGAACACACACCATACTGTGCTGTTTAGGCCTACAGCTTCAGGTAGTACTACAGTTCCTATGGGAGTTGGATTCACCAGCAGTACCACTCACTAAGCATACATGTATTGCTTTAGCCTACAATGAGACATCACGGTCGTCAACAAGGAACTACGTCACATCCTATGCCATACTACTATGTCTGCCTAACAGCACAATACACATCTTTTCCTGGTGTCACAGCTAGGATAGACACTACCATGTCAGATACAACTTCACACTAACCTATCACACCTTTACAGACCTTGCCCACATTCAGCGTTACACTTATTCAACCTCACATAGCAGGTACTGCATTGAGTACATGTGTGAGTGCATAGTGTCATAGGTAGGTTATATGCTATTGGCCCTAGGACCTATGGCAGACTAGCCATATGCTACCCTGGCCTTTGACACACATGTACTTTGATTTCACTTGCCCCTGCCAACCAGAACCACAGAGGGTGTTCCTGGGGTGTATTACCAATCTCCCAAATAATAATCAGGGGTATTTATGACAACTGCTAATGAGGAGCCTTGTTTGCTATTGCTAGGTGGTCTATTCCAGTGTATGGCATATCTCTGATATAGGAACCTATCCCTCCAGCATGTGCTGTTTAGTTAGCTGACGAAGTTTAGGGCCCTAGAGCGTGTATCCTGGAGGGATTGTGATATGTTGCCATGGTGGTTGTCACCCAACTATGGGTGTGACATACCTCTGTATGTCCGGCAGAGGTCACCTCTGTGTGGCCGGTATGCAATACAGTCTAGATGTGGTTTTGTGAGTCAGTCTGCATAGGGCATCTGTTTGCGGCCAGTATTACCCTTTGTGAGGTATGTCTGTGGCCTTTCCACCTGCTGTAGTTGTCATGTGAGGTACATACCACACAGGGCATTGTGATGAGTAGAGGGGAACACTGACCTATATTTCCCTAAATGACACACCTGTTGTCATGACACATACCACACAGACAGATTACAGGTCTAGTGTGGCACTGCCTTTATCAAAGAGGTGGCTACTGTCCACCTGTGTCCCATGTTCCCTTTTCACACCTTTGGTGTTGGGTAGATCTCTACCTATGTGTTAGTTAATGGGTACAGTGTTTTGGAAAGGAGGAATGGCACTGCAGTATCAACACTTGTCTACAGTCCATGCCTTGGTCACCACACACCTGTTGCAGTACATATGGCCCCATGTCTCTCTCTCTCTGTATATATGTATATATGTATATATCTATATCTATATATATATATATATATATATATATATATATATATATATATATATATATACATATCTATACGCATACATGTACACATCCATTGCTGTACACATAGATGTACATATAGGCACAAGTACAGTCCACCTTTCATGGTGGGGATATCAGTTATTTGACAGTTGTGGGGTGTACAGTTATGTGATTATATTGCACAGTATTGTGCAGAATGTATGTGGGTGTCCTCAGCCCATGTAGCTTTAGCAGGCCTTATTGGCTGTAACACAGCAGATCTGTCAAATCAGTCGCACAGCGTTTAACCAGCACATGACATATATCAGCACTGCATGCTGTTTTCTATGCCACACACTTCGACCTACATAGATATATGCACATAACAACCTTCAATGACAGATATCTGTCCACCCTTCACTAACAGTTGCAGTATGTCCCTTGCCCTATGCACATATGCAGATACAGATAGATACGTACTGCTGCCACACATGGATGATTTGCAGTGTGTAGAGTACTCTTCAGGAACATCTACTACATGCCAACACATACATATGAGTTACATACCTTACCTTTGTATTTCCCTGCTCCGTCTGTTACAGTTTTGTAGGTTTTTTTTTTTTTGGTTCATTGTTTGTTTTGGGTTTTGTCCCTCTGTTTCTGTTTCTGTCTCGGTTTCTCTCTATGTTGTTTTTGTCTCTGTTTGTGTCTCTCTCTCTCGCTCTCGCTCTCTATCTCCCAGTACCTGCAATGATATTATTGCATATGTGGACTGCAGGTACAGCCTGCTTTTCTAGGTATCTGCACTTGTGCATGTGGCAGCCTCTGCACCAATTGCTGCCCACCATTCAGTAATTGCATGCAGCTGGCTGTGTGCTGATTGCATTACTCACTGTGATTGCAGCCCACTGCTATAAAATGCTCGGTTAGGTAGGCATGGCCCTTTCAGCTTTCCAAGGTGGGGCCCATGCTTGTTTGCTCTGGACACCGTTGTGTCAGTCAGAAAGTTGGTATATGTCTCTTATCTGAAGCTAGGGTTGTAGCCAGTGATATGCATGTTGTACTCAAACCTGAATGTTGCTGCTTCAGTACACACTTCTCAGTGTAGACATGTATTCACCTCTCCAAATGCTAACACAGGATACATGGGAGTATGTACTTTCTTTCTGAATTAGACATTTAACTGCCATACAAATGTGGTTAGTGCACTGTATTCCTGTGGCACATGCAGTGTTTTTTAACTGTGCTATACTGTAATTATTATGTTACTCACCTCTGAACAGTTTGCGGCTTGTTTGTGCTGACATTAGCACAGGTTGCTCAACACAACTGGATATATTTCAGTACTGAGTATGCCTACCTACACCCTGGTTTTTGCCTGAATGCAAAGGTGTGTTGTACCTTTGGGTAGGGGTGCAGAACTGCAAAGAGCATTTTTTATTATCATGTGAGGTTTATCTTGCTGAACATACAGGATTGCTGTGTACCTGTTAGTCTATCAAGGCAAGTAGTCTGTCTGCATAGCTACCACCTGTGGACATATCCAGATGGTAGCTAGAGAGTAGCCTATTATACTTTGTCTGTGCACCACACCAGTCTTTTCAGCGCTGGCACATTGGCATTGTCACAGTTGGTTGCTAGCAGTATATGGCTACATCCAGTGATATTTCTGTGTTGTACTCCTACATAAGGGCATGCTTGTGGAACTCCTTCCAAAGCTATTTGCAGAGTGTGTATCAGCAGTAATGCTGATATGCCTGTGTGTTTCTGCCTCTGCCAGTCCTCAGATACTCTCAGGTATGTATTTGAACGGCCTCAGTGAAAGGTAAATATATGTTACATACACCTGCAACATATTGCAGTTGAGAGTTTCTTGGGAATCAGAGCATATGTATACCTACACCTTTTCTGATGTGCAAGCAGTGTCTACTCTCACCTATTGAGATTATTCATTACGTGTGATTCCACACTTGTCTGCCTAAAGTTAGTACTTTCCAGAGTGATTCAGTGGGGCACAGCTAACATTTGTTTACAAATCAGGGACATTCTTGTAAAGCAGTCACAGTTGGGGTGTCTGGCCTCTGCCCTAATCAACTTTGCCAGTATTTATCCTGGTCTGATACTGTGTGGTGTTTGTAAGGTGCTACTGTAACATTATTCCCTGCTTGGATGACTGGTTCTCTTTTCATAGTCATGTCATGCAATTCCACAACAACTGCTGGTAAAGACCCACAGAACAGGATTTGTGTTATACCATTCCTAATTTCCATTTACATTCCCTCATTGTAATGCATGATATATTTATGTCAGCACCAAGTTATTTGCATATCTGCTGTGGCTTAGTGGTAATTCAGGCAGTCTATTGTGTCAATGGTCTGGGGTTTGAGACTGGCAGAGGTCTTTTCTTTTGCTGCTGAGCTGAACAAGGGCCCCTCCATAGAGTGACTAAGGCACTTTTAAGCAGTTGTAAATGGGTTTGCACAATGCTTAGCGATGCTTAGCTAAGCGCACACATGCACACACTCGCTTAAACCCGCTTATAAGTGCTTATTCCCGCTAACCCCCACGCTAATTTCTTTTAAAGAAAAGAAAATGGGGAGATAGGAAAGTCGTGAAAAAGGGGACATAAAGAGGAACAGACAGTAGGTAAACAAGCTTGGGATGTGCAGGACGGGTGTAGGGAAGGTCCATAGCTACCCATTTCTTTACCAGCAACAGCTGTGCATGTGCAATAAATTTGGAGTGAAATTTGAAACCTTCCACCCCTGGGAGAGGGGTGAGGACAACAAACTATGTTGTATTGCCAATTGTAATTATCAGTTTACATGTCCAGTGGACATGTGTGCGAAATGGGCAGCTGTGTATGGAGCGTAATTCTTTTGTGGGTACAGATTGCCCTTTTTTTTTTCAGGTGAGAGTGGAAAGTGAGGAAGAGGAAGTAGGTATGTTCGGGGGGATAGGTTGGGGAGGTAAACAGACAAGAAAGACAAGACTCATACAGGGGCGGTGTATGACACATGGGGTGGGTGAACACAATTGACGGTGACAGATGTTTGGAAATCGCAAGCCCATGAGCCCACAGATGGCAACAGTGGAACTGAGATCCCCACCCATGGGCAGTCACCACTGCACCTTCACAGCCCCGAGGGTGGCTGTGCTGGGGGCTGCATAGGACGGGCAGGCTCACCCGTGAGACGCGCCACTCTTGCCTTGAGCTGGCGCAGGGGATCAGTGACTGAACGCTGGATCTCCCTACGCACCACAGCCCGGACCCTTTGAAGGGTGACAGGTGGCCCTTCTCCACCCACGCTTGCACAGGAGGGACATTTGGGTCCGCTGGGACCAGCCTTCCCATATGTTCTGTGATTAGGTGTGTTTAATTACAACATAAACAACAGCATTCCAGATTAGTTGTAACAGCATGCAGTAAAATTCCCATTAGCCCAACACACCAAGGTTCCAACAGTTGAACAGCAAGCATAACACATGCATATATTGAACAACAGTGGATATTCCAACAGCATGCAGGGATGTTTGATAGCAACAGGCCACCGTGATTGTGGGGTTTGAACAGGGCACATGCATCAACGTGAATGCAAATATTTGCAGAACAATAGGACATATGTCCCAACAAATATTTAAGATTACACATACCCACTGAGGTGTGGAATTGCATGGTTTATGCACATACCGTAGGGTGTAGAAAAAAACCTTGATAAATATCTTATAATTACTTTTAGTCTACACTACATTCCTAGGACTGCAAGTGTATATCCCCTACATGTATTATTACACTTGCCACCATGCATTAGGTTGAGTAATGGGTTTGGCTAGTTCAATATATGCCTGACCTATATCTGACATACTAACTGTCCAAGATGCAGATGTTATTGCTATATATTCCTTGATTGCATTTATATTTATTTATCTACATATCTGGGTGTTTTCACATGTCATTTTCACTTCTATTTGTACAGAACCCTGCATTTCTTGACACACACCCACATTTCTGGGGAACAAATTAACATGCTACTCGTGTGCCAGATTTACCTATGCATGCCAGCCAGTAACTAACTTTTGAGGACTGTATATATGCTTCACAGCTACTAGCACTTCCATCACCCATTTTATATGGGACTGCACAACTCTGGGTTGCCAGCACTTTTTAAAATAGTACTATTTGTATAATGCAAGGGTACAACAACATTTCAAACTAAGTGACACAGACACACTCTGGGTTTTAGACCTTTAGTAATGACATTACACACTTTTCCACAGGCTCAATCCTTTATTTGTTATAACGGTGCATATGGAAGACATATTCAAGACATATTATACCTTTATTAATAGGTTAGAACACTCTTTTTCAGGCTCACTCACTTATTTTATATGACAGTACCTGCAAAGATATTATTCCGGACATGTGTTACCTTTCTTAATGGGTTACTACACTCTTTTTCTGGCTCTCTGACTTTTTTATCTGACAGTACATGCAGCGGACTTATTCAGGCCATTTATGGCTATATTATTGGACTACAACACTTTATTTCATGCTCTCTCCCCTATTTTATATAACAATACATGCAGAATAATCACTAACCTGCCTGGTGGCGCAGCCTTAGCAGCCTATCTGCATAGGCTTGCTGATTCGCAGCATGGTCACCTGCAGCTGTAAAGTAAATTAAGGGATATTGAGACAAACCTATCTGTTATACAGAATCAATTATCAATTCCTACATACTGCATTCCATGGCTACCTACTCAGTTGTGGGGCATCCTGCATCCCACGGGCCTCCTGTATCCATTGGTTCAGGTGGTCCTGCTTCCATCTCTTCAGGTCTGCATGGTGGTGACAGACCTGCTCACCAGTCCGAGGAACGCCTGTGAAACTGGTGAGGTCATGAGCTAACTGGTTCCAAGCCTCTACCTTGTACTCCGTCCCTTGGAACTGGCCCTGCAGGAGTCTTGACTCATGATGGTGGACAAGGAGCCAAACCATGTATTTCGACTCCTCAATTCCCCAACGTTGCGCTCGCAAGTGTGTACCCTCTCCAGCACCAGCCATTCTAACTGCAGATGTGAGCTACAATCAGTTATGGCAAGTATTCCCACCTATGGGGCTTAAATATGCCGCATTTCCCACACTTTTTTGTGATTGGCCGTTTTTGAAAATTCTTGGCTGACTGCAGACCTGTTTAGTAATGGTTAATCTACCATTACTAAGTATATGTATGTTAACAGTGGCTGTTTCTCCTAAGTTGTCATGGCTTAGTGGTTCTGTGCTGTGATTATGATGCACAAAGTCCTGGGTTTGAACCTTGTCATTCATTTTATTTTCATACTGTCCGGACAGGCTAGGGGGTGTGGCTGCGTTTAAGCAACTTTGCTCTACATTGCTCCACGTTGCCCTATGGTGCGCTGGTTGGCTTGGCACGCACATCCGCGCAAACAAATTGCGCTGGTTAAAGCACTATTTCACTATGGGCACCTCTATTGCACTGGGTAAAGTGCTCTTAAACTTTGGGCAACTCTATTGCGCTGGGTAAAGTGCTATTAAACTATGGGCACCTCTATTGTACTGGGTAAAGCGCTATTAAACTATGGGCAGCTCTATTGCACTGGGTAAAGTGCTGCTTAACTGCAAGCAATTATGTATCAGGATCCTTTTAATATTTTGTTCACTGATGCATTGGCCATTTCACTGCTTTTTACTGATATTTTAATCATATGTGTCAGGTATTATTTCATGTAGTGATTTAAAACATAAATAAGAAGGGGAGTGGTGGGACTCGAACCGTGAATGCCTCTTCTTTGTGCGAATGGTCTACCATTATGCTATTGCTATTGGGTGCGATTTGCATAAACATTCTTTCTTATGCTCTTCCATGTCAGAATTGCTAACTACAGCTAAGCAATGGGCACACCCGCGCACACACGCGCAAATACAGGCAGCTATTTTGGGAATTTAAAAAAAATAAAATTAATTTTTTACTTTTCATAACTGTGATGGGGGTTTACAATGTCAGGGAGTGTGGTGTTGGGTGCAAGGACATTTGAATGGACTCGCTCTTGTGTACTTTAATTTTCCTTTTCCAAACCTTGCATGGGCGTGGCCATTTAGACTGCTCAGCAGTCGGACACACCCCCTGCTTTCCTACCCGGTCCGTGTAAGAATTACGGTTGAGTCAGCATGCCCTCATGAATAGTCATGGCACGCTGACATCATACCGTTCAACTGCCGCCTCCGAGTAAGACTTATTAAGTTTTACACGGTAGATTCGTGAATCTGGCGGCATATGAATACATTTCTATTAATATTTATAAATGGCTCAAGTATATTTTAATTGTTTTGTGTTATCAATGTTTCATGAATTGATTTCCAGCATGAGATAAAAGAAGCTAGCCAGATGTAAACTTTTTTTGTAATCAGAGATGTAATATATAGTTCAGTTTTAGAAATATCTATACCTCCCTCTTCCCAAGCTAAAGTGTGCCAATGTTGGGAAATTCTTGTTTTGTTTGGGTGCCACAAGAACTTTATTAAAATGGGGTTTAACTTTTTTTATAATTGCTTTTGATGGAGGAGTATAAGCAATTGGCTGATGTATAAAATCGTCAGTAATACTATCATTTTAATTAGCATTAACTTGTCCTCTAAAATTAAAGACTAATTTATTCTATGCTTCTGTTAATTTGTTTATAGTATTAATTAGTTGCTGATAACTAGTTGTTATTGATGGTTTATAAATTGATTCAATGATTATTCCTAAATATTTTACATGAGAATTTCCCCAGTTGTGAATGTAGTCGATGCATCTATCTGTTTATTTATTAGTAATTTTGCTTTATTTTGATTGAATTTTAGTCCTGACAGTTTTTCAAAGAAGTCCATAAATTGTATTAAATGTTCTTGATGCAGCATTTCCACTAGTGATTAA
>NC_056726.1:1691695552-1691728052 GCF_019279795.1 Protopterus annectens
TAACCTCAGTCTTTCTTGCCCCAGAAGTCAGAATACAAAAAACACCACCCAAACCCAACCTAAAAAGAAAAGGGGGGAAGGAGGGAGGGAAAATTGGACTGCAGCAATGGAGATCCTCGAACATCTACATTTATGGTAGGTACAAAACTGTACTATGTTCTTCGTCTCCCATTGCTGCAGTCCTTACATATGGGTAGAATCCCAGAGCAACGGAAAAAAGGGAGGCTGGTCAACTAAATAGCATCAGGAGCTGCTGACATGCCCTGTAAGATTGCAGTGGCAAACCCAGCCCTAGACCTAGAATAAAGAGGTAAATGATAATGCTTTGTAAAGGTATGTACAGAACTCCAAGTAGCTGCTTCCAAAATGTCTTTAGTAGATACCCCTCTCAAAAAAGCAGTAGAAGTGGCCGTAGCCCTAGTAGAATGAGGCTTGATCCCAACTGGAACATCCTTTCCATGATGAGAGTAACAAAATGCAATACAATGGCCAATCCACTTGGAAATAGTTTGTTTCGAGACAGCTTTCCCTCGTGAAGTCAAAGCAAAAGAAACAAATAATTGTTGAGATCTTCTGAACTCTTTGGTTCTGCTCAAATAATACCTTAACTGCCTATGTACATCCAAAGAATGCAAAACTTTTTCCCCGTCATTTTGGGGGTTAGCATAGAAAGTAGGCAAATGTATAGATTGGTTCAACGCCACATTAGAAATCACTTTAGACAGAAAAGTAGGATTAGTACGTAAGGAAACTCTGTCATTGTGAAAAATCAGAAAAGGTTCCACTGACATGAGGGCCTGTAATTCAGATACCCTTCTAGCAGAAGTAACAGCCAATAAAAAAGCAGTCTTACAAGACAACAACTGCAATTCAGCTGTAGCTGCAGGTTCAAAAGGAGGCAGAGTCAGTTTTTCCAAAACAAAATTAAGATCCCAGGTAGGAGTAGGAGCCCTCCGTGGGGGTCTTATATTCTTTGCCCCTCTAAGAAACTGTTTAACCAATGGATGTGAAAATAAAGGAGGGTCACAATCATAGTGAGCAGAAATAGCTGCAGCATGCACTTTTACAGAAGAGAAGGACAAACCCTTGTCCAATAAAACAGTCAAATATTGCAATGTACAACTCAAATTAGGCAATTCGACATCAAAGCCTTTAGCTGAACTCCAAAGAAAAAATCTCTTCCATTTACCAGCATAAACTTTTCGAGTACTAGGACGCCTGGCTTCCAAAATAACATCCAGAACTTGTTGAGGGAGCCGAAGGTCCTCCTTCTCTAAAACAGAATGCGCCAGGCTGTCAGGTGTAGGGATTGCACCCTGACATTGAGAAAATGATTGTTTACCTGAGACAATAAGTGAGGAATCTGTGGTAATGGCCAAGGTGGTACATGAATCAAGCTCCTCAACAGAGGGTACCAATGCTGACGAGGCCAATCCGGTGCTATAAGGATCATGCAAGGTTTGTCCCTCCTGACTTTCAACAGCACCTTTGGAAGAAGAGGCAAAGGAGGAAAAGCATACACGTGAAGGTTGCTCCAACTGAAGGATAGTGCATCTATTTTCCAGGCTTTTGGATGAAATAGCCTTGTGCAAAACAGTGGCAGTTGGAAATTCAGAGGAGAAGCGAACAGATCTATGTCCGGAGTTCCCCAAGCCATTGTCAACTGAAGAAATGCCTGAGGGTCCAATTTCCATTCGTGAGGATCCACAATCTGTCTAAAGAATTTTGCGCTCCTGGCAGAAACTGTGCTCGAAGAGTGATGTGCAGATTCAAAGCAGTTTCCCATAACAGCATTGCTTGTCTGCAAAGAGGGTAAGAATGAGTTCCCCCTTGCTTGTTGATGTACCACATGACAGTCGTGTTGTCTGTTCGAATCAACACCAGTCCTGGTTGAAGTAGGCTCTTGAATCCTTCCAAAGCAAATTGAACTGCCAGCATCTCTTTCATGTTGATATGCAAGTGAAGTAGCTCTGGGGGCCAAAGGTCTTGAATCCATTTTCCTCTGAAATGAGCTCCCCAGGCTGACTCCGAGGCGTCTGTCGTTAATATCTGACTTGCCTCTGGTTGGGTCACAGAGAGCCCCTTGTTTAGGTGACATTCCTGAGCCCACCACAGAAATTCTTTCTGAATGCAAGGTAGAATCGAATGACAGTGTCCAAATCGTGGCAGTGTTGAGTCCAAACGCTTTTGAGATACCATTGTAGCTTCCTCATATGCAGTTTGGCATTGGGAAGTACTAGAATGCAAGATGCCATGAACCCCAAGGCTTGAAGGACTGTCCTTGCAGTCAGCCTGGACAATACTGATAGCTGTTGGAAGTATAGGTGAAGATTTCTTTGTTTGTCCGGGGTAAGAAATGCCATCTGAGTAGCTGTATTCAGTTTCACACCCAGAAAACACATCTCTTGTGAGGGTACTAGACTGGACTTTATTTCGTTCACAAAATACCCTAGGCATCTCAAAACTGTCATTACATACTGCAGATGTTGAAGAAGTTCGTGCTTGCCTTGAGCCAGAATCAAACAGTCGTCCAGATAAGGATAAATTTGAATCCCTGTTAGTCTGAGAAAAGCTATTACTGGAGCCAGGACTTTTGTGAATACCCTGGGCGCAGTAGACAAGCCAAAGGGCAATGCAGAGAACTGATAATGCAAATTCCCATTCCGAAATCTCAGGAATTTCCTGCAACTGGGCCTGATAGGAATGTGAAGATAGGCCTCTTTGAGATCCAGAGTCACCATCCAGTGATCCTTGCCCAGCATAGGTAACAGCTGTTGTAGTGTTAACATCTTGAATTTTGGAATTTCCAGAAAGGTATTTAGAATGGACAAGTCCAGAATTGGCCGCCAAGTATTTCCTTTCTTTGGCACTAAGAAAAGACGGGAATAAAACCCTGTGCCTCTTTCTGCAGAAGGTACTTCCTGTATTGCTCCCAACTGAAGCAGAGAAGAAATTTGCGTCTGTGCTTCTAGTCTTTGCTGATGAGGCACATCCGGCATACCTCTGAAAGGAGGGAATGTGTGAAAATAACATTTGTAGCCTCGATTTATTATGTCCAATACCCATTTGTCTTGGGTAACCAAATGCCAATTCCTTTTGAAAAGTCTCAGCTTTCCTCCTAGAGGGGATGCCAGCAAGGCAGAGTCCGGCAGCTGAAGACACGGGTCATTGGGTCTGTTTCCAAAAGGACTGACCCCTGCCCTCCCCGGCAGAAGGGGTAGAAGAACTCAAAGACCTAAAAGTAACAGGGCCCTGAGAGGAAGCCCTACCTCTACCTCACCTCGACCTGCCCCTAGATTGATAATCCGAAGAGGGGAAAGACCATCCCTTAGCAGGCCAATTCCTACTGAACTTAGGGGGCTGAACCTGTAAAAAGTCCTTAACTGTCTGCATAGACTTAGCTTTTTCCTCCATTTTTTTCAAAACTGATTCTACTGGAGGACCAAAAAGAACATCAGATTGTAGAGGAACATCCATAATTCGAGCCTTAACATGCTCCGACAAGGTCTGATCTTTAAGCCAAGCATGCCTACGAACAACTGAACTAGTATCAGCCACCCTGGAAGAAGCCTGTAAAGCATCAAAACCACACTGCAAAGAATGCTTACCAACTTGGTCTGAAGCATGCACTAAATCCTGAAGCTCCTTACATTCAATACCCTCAGCTAAAGCATCAACTTTACATTTCAATTGGCCCAGCAAATAATTTTGATACCGGAGCATATGAAACTGACAATTTAAAGCCCTCATAGCCAAAGTAGAAGAGGTATACAGTTTTTTACCCCACCTATCCAGGGCCCTAGCATCCTTGTCCAGAGGAACTGGATTCTTAACCACAGAAGCCCTAACACCTTTGGGGCCTTGAGTAATAGTTTCTGGATCAGCCCTAGGACTCTTATATAAGTACTTGTGAGCTTCTGGAACCCTGTAGTATCTATCTGGTTTAACCGGGGCAGGAGGCAGAGAATCTGGGTTAAGGGCAGCCTCAGAAAATACATCCTGAACAACATCTAGTACAGGGGGAATAGCCAAGGGCCTATGCTGAGGCAAAAACAAGAATTCTCTTAGTCTTTTACGAGAATCAGAATAATCCTGGCCCTCCCATTTGAAATGTTCCCTCATGGAATGCAAAGTCTCAGAGAAAGAAAAATCTTCTGGAGGGGATGCAGAGGGAGTAGTGTCCTCAGCCTCCGAATCAGAATAGGGAGGGAAATCCTGAAGTTCTTCTACAGAGGAATCTGACTCATTGGAAGACTGAACCAAACCCTCCAACTCTGTCTCTACCCTGGGCCTCTTCACGGGGGGGGGGGGCATAGAACCCCTAATTAAAGTAATCAAATCTTCGGCCATCTTTAACATGTGCTTCCTAGGAGCTGGACCCTGGGGACTAGCACCAGCAGGGGCAGACTTAGACTTAGAATGGGCTTTGCTTTGAGAAGGAGGAGGCCTAACTATCCTATGAGGGGAGGGAACCACTGACATCAGAGAAGCACCCTCAGCCTGCCCTAACACAGGAAAAGCCACTTCCTGCAGTAACAAAGGCTCCCCTTGAGACTCAGGTAAACTTTCAGAAGGAGCCGCTGAAGTAGCCAGTGGTACTATAGAACCGGCGTCCGGAGTGGACGACTCATCCAGTTTGGACCGCAAAGACTTTTCTTTGCGTTTCTTAGAAGAACCAGTCGAAGGTGTATGCGGCGGCATGTTGTAATTACAACGCGTTTACCAAACACCAGCCTAGCACAGTCCAACCGACGTTTAATAGTGCGCTTGTTAAAAGTAGCACAAAGCGACACCCAACAACGTCGTGCTCAGGCCCTAAACAAGGAATGCAGAGTGAATGGTAATCCCTATGAGGAATCTGTTTCCCACAAGAAATACAGTTATTAACTTTTTCTGACATCCGGCAATACTGAGGCAAGAAAAAGACAAAAGTGTCCCCAACGGGGTACTTAGCCCAACTTGGTCTCCGGTCTGAAACTCGAAAACCGACAATTCCAGAATGCCGAACGGCACTTGCAAATGCTGCTTCTGCTTAGGACCATGCGGCAAGAAAGACTGAGGTTATGGCGTCGGTCATGCGCATTTGTACTGACACGTACTGACGTCAGTATCGGGTGCCGATGACCGACGCCGGTTCTAGCCCTTTGGTATTCGGGCCGATGGTGGACAGCGGAGTACCCATATGCAAGGACTGCAGCAATGGGAGACGAAGAACATCAACATTATATATGTGTTCTATGAAATAGTCCAATTCCAACAGGTTTCATGGGTAATTATACCCACGTCACAAACAAGGCCCCAGCTGGTTCACACGGACAACAGTACATGCACCAGAAGGGTTTCCACTTCATCAACTGTAAGGGGTGCATAATGCACAGGGTAATATACGCAATGTTTCTGTGTACACCCTAGCAGTTCCTATGATCCCCACATCTGGCACATGTCCAACCTATGTCAGTAAATTGTGTGGGGTGACTTTCCACGGAGACATTTTATTGGTGATGCTAGATATGCCTTGGAATAATAGTTTATGCAATCAATACAGTATAGCAGAGATAGTAAAAATAATAGCAGAGATAGTAAAAATAATGTACTATCATAAACCCGCAGCATTATTAAGCATGTGTTTAGACTGATGGAGGCCTCCTTCCATTGCCTATATTCCTCTGGTGGCACACTGCAGTATGCTCTGGAGATCTACAACAAGAAATTTGCTGCCTGCTCAATTTGATACAACATGTTCATAGCAGGCAGCTTGAGTGGGGGGTTAGCATTGGAGCTAGTGTTGGTGAAGATTCTGGTTAAACAGCCATCAGAAGACTCAGCTGCAGGAGAAGACAAAAAAAGTGTGTTTAATACCCTTAGGCACAAAGAACCACCATCTGGTTTGCAAAAATTGATCAGATTCTACTTAACAAAGATTAAAACTAATGTATTACTACACCCACGCTATGCTATACTGTGAACTGAATGGCTACACTGTACATCAGACACCACGTACTGATATAACACAGCAGTGATGGAAACGCACAATTATTATCATACACATAGGTGGGGAAGGGTAAAATCATGGGAATGAGCAAGGGTCACAGTTGTGAAAGGAGATGACCTAAGGATATAGAGGAAGTGTGTGACATGCCCAGCAGACTGCAGAAGCTGACTATACTGTTAACAGAGAAGGTAGTTCTTCCTGAGAAGGGTAGCTGTCCAACAGTATTGGAGCTTGTTCAGAATGGGTTCCAGGGAGCACAACTTCTACACCCATGGTTGTATTGTGTGAATATGTGTGTGACAGGTATTGTGGGACCTCAGTTTGTATTGATACAGACGGTGAATATCCCCATCCATGGGTGTCTTCCCTTAGAGGAATATAACTGACACCAACACCTGCCAGCAAAGATGGAAGACAACCTTGAGACTGTAAACAGCAGAAGCGTCCTGCTTGTCTGCACCACTTAATTCATGTTTGCGTGAGTGTTTATGCAGTGCACAATCAGAAACACTACTGGTGAGTGGCATGGAAGAAGTAGCGATGGCCTATCTGTCCTCTGGGTTGTCCCCCCGCTAGAGGTAGAAGAACATCAGCCATTTGAATGACATCAACCATAGCACATACAGACAGACTGTCATATGATGGCATTGAAAGTAAACCATGTGTTGGTCTAACATACATATCATTTGGTGATACCTCCATGTAGCTCCCACTGCAAGCATACCTCTATTGCTTCTTCCACGGTGGTTGTAATGGCATATGCCTGTCTCTCAATGACAACCCTGCACGATTGCCATGTAGCACTCCTCATCATCATCACGGATGCAACACTGACATCAAGTATGCCCTTTTTCATGAAGGAGAAATCCAGAACCACAGCATCTGTGAATGCTGACAGATAAACACCCATGTATAACACCTGTAGTATGTGACAATCCCACTTTTCTGTGATACATCAATAATACTGATAACAACTATGCAAAGAATGTAAATAAACATGATTTTATTCCTGCATCCCAGGTGTGTCTGTAGAGTGTCAGTGTTGAGCATCCCTGAGCACATTGCACACAAGATGTGTGTTACCAAAATGTGTTACTGATAAAAATAAATGCCCACCTGGTACTTCCTCAACACATTAATGGAATGGTGTATCCAATCCTGCTCCCTATCCAGGCCCCTGACAGTCCTCAAACCATGGAAAAAGTAACTCCTTCATAGATGTAAGGGTGTTTTGTAATGGTGGAGTTCCACATGTAGTTACCAGTACTACTACAATGGTGTGGGTCTTCTTGAGTACATGCATGACCATGTTGGTGAACCTGCAATGGACTTGAAGAACTACACTGTTATGGTTAGCAACTGAATTCACACCCATCACCAACTCACATCATACATATACACACACACACACGCACACACGCACACACGCACACACGCACACACACACACACACACACACACACACACACACACACACACACACACACACAGAAACACACAGACACACACACACACACACACAGACACATGCACACGCACACACACACCCACACACACAGACACATGCACACACGCACACATGCACACACACACATGCATCATGCACGCGCACACACACACACACACACACACACACACACACAGACACACACACACACACACACACACACACAGACACATGCACACACGCACACATGCACACACACACACACACACACACACACACACACACACACACATTCACAGCAGGCCTGAGCACTCTTGTCTGTGTCCACACTCACAAAGGGCCTGCAGAAGCATATCACTCGCTGTGAGAACTTATCTAGGTGTTTCTTGTCATTAGACGTTATTTACCTACCTATAAATGTGGGCATATAGCTATGGTTTGTGACCATCATCATCTGTAGTGGTGACATACCTATGTGGTGTTGGCATCAGTAGTTTAGCTAGAGTGGGGTAAAGGGAACAGCTATCCTGGGTGCAAGGTGTTAGGAGGTGCAATTGAACATACCAATCAGTCGATAGTGCAGCACCGGTATTCATTTGTGCACCAACATTTCTGACTGCCAGCATACAAATAGTATCGTAGCTTCATAGTAAACAGTAGGCTAGGTCCCCTTGTGGGCTATTTTACACATATCCAATGTACCATTTTGTGCTTGAATTAAACTATCCCATTTAGCTAGAGACTGGCCTTATCCATTCCATTGTGTATAATTATATGCTATCCCTAATGAAAATAACTGGGATGATAGTAAAGATATTTTGAGAGGACCTGTGTATGGATAAAGCATTTAGAGACTCTTTTTGACCATTAGTAGTACAGGGGGCAGTGCTGGGGTAAACTTTCTTTTTCCCATCCATAGATCCAAGTTGCACTCGAATATGGACAGGGATAAACTTTGTTTTATGTGGATGGGGAAGTCTGTTCTAGAGCAGCAGTATCCTCTATGAGATATATCTGTGCCTCCAAACCATTCTGTTGATGTTGCAGAAGAGGTTTAGATCCCTAGACCAAGTATTTCTGATGCCATTTGACATGTTGATGTACAGTAAATCCATCAGTACTGGGTTGAAGGATGCCGTGTGTGCCAGACACATGTCACCTCTTAGCAGTCTGTAGGATACAGAGTATACTAACATAGCACTGAGTTGGTCCATATAGGACATTTTGTAGTAGTCACATCCCTTTAGTAAGGTATCTCTGCAGGTGGTCCTGTTGTTGCACGTTTCTGGACAGTTTTCAGTTTTTGTTTTCAATGATTGGCCTAATGAGGGCTGAGTAAAAGGGGACAATGACATCCCTAGAGCTAGACACAATCCTTTTGCTTATAAGCTGTGCAATATAGAAGGACTTTTTTTCAACAATAGACACATACTAGTCAGACGTCAGGTTATTGCCCATATAAGTTTCCAAATCCCGAACAACTAGGTCAACTCTTTGCTGCATATTGTTAGCGTGGCGGTTTCCTGGAACAGATGATTTCCCAAAGAATACAGTAATGCATTTTTGGCATTTAGTTTCAGACCATGATTTTAGTACCACTTATGCATTTGGGACAAACCTTCCTGCAGGATGGCTAAGTCATTTGGGTATTTGATGACTGCTCCTAGAATAGAGTCATCTGCAAACGTAGTCAGCCAAAGCCCTTTAGTCTTTGCTTTTACTTTAGAAAAGTAGATGCCAAACAGGAGAGGTCCCAGCACAGAACCCTGAAAGACTCCACTGGTGACTGGTCTCTTTGTGAAGGTAACTTCCCTATTTTGATTTCACACATCCTATCTTTGAGTCAGTTGCCAATGCAACAGGTGACAAAGGGGTTTAATCCCAGGTTATTTAGCTTTCATACTATATCAAAGTGGGAAAATATGTCATAAGCTTTCTTCATGACAAGGTAGGCAAGGTGTACTATTTTGCCTTTATCCATTTCTTTGGTGAACATTTCAAAGAATCCACCAGGTTGAGTAAGCATGACCTGGCCTTGATGAATCAAGACTGAAATGTATCCAGTATTTTGAGGTTCCTAAGTCCTGACTGATTAGTTCCATGATAAGTCTGTCCACGGCTTTGCATATGAGGCTGGTAAAACTTATAGGTCTGTAATTGCCTGGGTCTGTGGAAGGTCCTCCCTCATTCAGAGGAATGACTGTAGCCATTCTCAAGTCATTTGGTACAAAACCTGTATGGAGGTTGAGATTGAACAATGCTGTTAAAAATGTGGCTAAATCATGCTTCATGGTATTTAAGATGCACCCAGGGCTATTGTAGAATTTCAATACTGATCTTAAGAAGTACTGAAGCCCTTCAGTGCTTTTTGTGTGGTAAAAGTTCTAGCAAACCATTTGTGTGCTTCAGTTTAAAAGCTCAGCAAGGGTGTGGGGCACAGACATGGAAACTAGCTGTCATTTTAATTTTCCCAGCCAGATCATAGATTTTTTTTCATTTGCTTTTCAGAAGAAGATCTGGGGGGATGGGGTGTCAGATTGGGGACCTGCACTAGATATTAGATAAGCCAGCCACAGCTCTAGTCTGCACTACCATAAGGTGCCACACATCATATTCCAACATCACAGGACATCATAGCAGCCCTATAAGAACCAAGGGGGTGGACTGTGTTGGTGTGCACACTGTCAACATTGTATGTTTGCCTGCACCCCAGAAAGCATAGCCAGTTTTGTGCTAAACATACTCACCACTGCTCTGTATTGGTTATTCAATATGCTTTCCCCACCTCACCTTGTCCACTTTGTTCCATATCTGATCCACAAATGCAGTCATCATCAGCAGTCCTCTCTCTCAGAGCCACGTACCAGAGTTCATAGAGCACCTCAATCAGCACCACAGCAAAAGCCTTGGTGGGATAATGCTGTCTGTGCTTGAATCCTGTTCTCTTTCATCTACCACTGCAACCCTCAAAACATTAACTATGAATAAAAAGACATTCTTGCTCTGTACTTCTTGTTATATTGTTAATATTTTGTTAGTAAATGAAATAATATAAGCATATGAACAGGCATTGAGATCACACCTGTGCAGTGTTTACATCTAACTCAGCAAATAACCAGTACAGGCTGCAACTGACAGTAATTAAAATCTATTAATTTGTGTGTGGAGATCAGTGAAGGAACACCATGCATAACTTTTGTCAAAACCATATGGCTACACATTTACACGTGGATAAAATATTTAATTTGCATTTTGATTTACACGTTATTCAGCTTTGGCATGTACAGATTTTATTCGACACTCTCAAAGTCTGCTTGGGGAAACCAGCCAAAAGAATCCTAAAGTCAAGTGTAGCAGTTTTGTCATCCCTGAATATTCCAAAACTCTCATTCGGTTGTTCATTGAAGGTATTTCCCATTTTGAGTCTAGGCACTTAGAACTCTCTTGCATCCTGTTTTAGGAAATTACCAAATTAAAGCAAGTATCAGAAAAATCTCAGAACTCTGCTTCAGGTAGAAACCACCTGTAGCTAAACAGCTGCAGTGACATGCTTAAATGACCTAATGATGCTTATCACAGATGTACATATCTAATGAATCTGTGTCATTTTTAAGTTAGGTGTATTAGTTTATATTCTTTACTTCTTAGTCCTGTCAAATCTTACTATTTTTCTGCTGTTTCTTCTGTATCTCAGTTTTTATTGTTGAGTTGTTGTGCCTTACAGCTTTGTGTAATTCAGCTACATGTAAAAGAAACACACACAAAAAAAAACAAACAGAAATAAGCAGCCACCAACTAGGATGGGAAAAGGGGGAATTGATGATGATCCAGATGATGTTTAAGCCGATATTAAGTATGTGTACTTAAACGGCTCCCTATTTAAATGTTGGCACTTAAAATGCTGAGTGACGAAAAACTGGAGAAAAAAAAAAGATGAAAAACTCTGAGAAGAGTGAATCTCAAATTTTTCTTCTTGGAATATTCTGAGAAATGGCATCTTGGACTTTGTATATGTAAGTCCATTCTTTTGGTCATTCAGTCTCTGTCTTTCAGGGCTCACTTTATTGGGTCCTGACATTTCAAATGTTTACTTTATTTAAACTGTTCTCATACTTACTGTTACACTTAAAAGGTAATTGCCTCTGAACAATTAGTATTACAATTGGAATAGTTATTAATATATGGTGTAAACTAAAGTTGATTTCCAAGATATGGTGATACTGCATGTTATGCATGCCTCAGGTTACTGCAGTTTTGAAAACATACTAGCTGCCACACCACCTCATTTGCATATTATTTTAATCTGGATCCAAAATCTCATCAACAAATAGCACTTGCAGAGCCTGTCTATGTATCTCTGGACTGAGTGGAACAATTCCAGCACAAAAATTAAGAAATGGAAATGTGGTAGAAAGATGATCCATTGTGACAAATGAACTTTACTGGTTCTTCAAAATAGTCAGAAGTACATACTACTTGGATATGTTAAGAATTAAATGTGTTGTGTTCTATTACCTGATCCAGATACTTATCAGAAACACATTCTCAGTGCATGTTTTTGTATCTTTCATGATGTTTTTCTTTATTTACATTTTATTGACTAGGTTAATCCCACTAGGCCAATGACCTCTTTTCATGGGAGACTCAACGTAGTATTTTGGCCAGGGCACAGTGAAGCATTCCATACTCTTTTTAATAAGTACCGCACAATCTTTTACATCCACATGAGCTACCTCCAACACAGGCAGATGGGGACCTTGGTTTAAGATATTATCCGAAGGATGGCACTCTCAAGAATGCAGCTTCCCTTTATACTGCACTGCAGTGTCATTACTGGATCATTAATCTAACTACCTGGTGTAGGAATAGAACCTACAGATGTCTTCACTAAAGGTAAGTGTGCTACCGTTTGACCTACTGAGAGTGGAGAGCATCTAAGAAACATTCATAAATAATGAATAATTATATATATATGGGTGTGATTATATATATATATATATATATATATATATATATATATATATATATATATATATATATATATATATAGGTGTCAAGTTGGCATAATGGTTAAGGTGTTTACCTTATAAACACAGGGTACAGATTCTTAACACACCTATGAACCTATAATAGACTTCCCATACTTGTCAAACAGAGCACCGCACTGACCCTCTTCAGAAAAATCTTGATGAGTGGATGGGAAATAGAAAATTCACCCCAGGGATCACTCCAGTGGCGCTACTCGACAGAGGCACTGGGAACTAAGGTCGGGTGGCATGATGCCAGGATAATCCTATGGGCTAAGCTTATAAAGGCTCTAGGGCCATTAGCCTAGTACACACCTATGAACCTATATATATATATATATATATATATATATATATATATATATATATATATATATGTTCTTTTTCTTTATATGTTTTCTTTCACTTTGCAAATTTTGCACAGATAGAAAATTATATGGACATGCAGCCCAGCAATGGTGCACAACATGCAAAATACATATACAAGAAATACTTGTCAAGTGATAATTGCTGATCCAGAAAAGCGTGTTAGTATATGACCATGATAAAATGTTAGTCACTGTAATACTAATGTGGATGCACTTAAAAACAACAAATCCTTCAGGCTAGCACTTGATCCACTCTTAATGACTCTGATATTTCTTTTTTCCAGCCTCAGTAATTACTCTTGTGTTCCCTTAGTCGTCCAGTTCCACAGTCTTTATTTAACCCACCTTCTCATAGGTTGCCCTCCTTCTTCAGAGCTTCCACTACTCCTCCAACACCTTTGTGACCCTACCTTTACTGGTGTCACACTGATTTTACTCCTCTTTCCCTCTCTTTACTCTACAGTTGAGTAGCTCAACACCTGCTTCACATGTCTCGTCTGCAGCTCTCCAGTTTCTATTTTTGCTTTCCCCCTCATCATGCCTCTTTGATATTATTGCCAAGTATTCAACAGTCTGCTTCAACTTCTCCCTCTGTATCTATCCTTGGTCTTATTTTCCAGCTCTTAGGATCACTAATTGTCTATCCACAGGATTAGTGCCATACTGCAGTTTCATCAAACAGTTTTGTTACACCATGCAGCCATCACTGACTCCATCGATTGTTTTAAATCTGCTGAGATTCTGTTTTAGACAATGAGTTGATATTGGCTGCCACCTTGGTGCACATTGGCCTATCACTTTTTAAGCTGTAGCTAGCAGCTATTGCTAAAATGCATGGCATGCTAGTCTTTCCTGCATTTTGTACAGCCCCAGGCCTATGTAGTATAAACTACATCTCTGAATTGACTCGTAGAAAGCTAACACCAACTTTAAAAGTGATATCATTTTGAAGAAATAATGGAATATTGTTAGAAATTCCATATTTGGCATTTTTCATTTAGCTAAAGTTATAATGTGATCATCATTTAAATAAATAAAATATCTGTACAGACACCTAATGTTTAACCATACAGCACATAAGAGACAGAAGGTCATGGGTTTGTATCATGTGTTTAAACTGCGCATTCTGCATTTAAAGACATTACTGAATGGCTAAAGATTATAGTAACCAAGCGAATGCTGTATAAATGTATGCATTTAACTGATTAAAATTTTTGCCATTTCACCATGTGGAGTGAATTTGGGTCTCTACACCAAAACAAATGCCAGTTTAAAGGGCACTGATTCACCAATTCAATGATCAAATCTTCTTTCATAGCAGGGCTGGGCACATGGATATGTCAGTCCCATTTCTGCATTAGGTGGCATGTAGGCAGAAAATATGAGTCAGTACAATAAACAAAAGTATCATGTGTCTTCTAGTCACCTGCATTTTACAGCTGTGTATATAATTAATCCAGTCCCACTTAGCAATATATCATTTCATTGACCTTGCTGTCTAATCCAAAGAACATTTTTGAAGATTAAAAAATAGGTTACTTGTAGTTGTCAATTCATGCAAGTTTTTAGAACAACTTAAGAAACTGCAAGAATTTGTTTACAATATAGCTACAGCTGCATTATTACTGTGTAGAATTCAACGTCACTGTAAAATGTACTCTTACAATAAGTGAGTATGTATATACAAAATTCGATGACATCTGTTTTCGAAAAGTAAAATGTAATTTCTTTGATTAGTCACTTTGCAGACACCTATAGAGATCAGTAAAAGCTTACTTAAAAGGATGTTCTTCATTTGATCATAGCTCAGTAGCCTAAGTTATATGGGTTATGCCCTGCCAAGGATATAACAGCAGGCCAGCTTCCAAAGTTTCAGGACACCTTCCACATTACCAAACCATTATCTCAATCTGAGAGGCCTGCTAGATAGGTTTGGGTGCTAAGCCCTTGGTAGCTTTCTTGCTACAATAACAAGTGCTCCTCTGAAAGCTTTGGATGATTGATGGCCAGCTAACTCTGTTCCAGTTTTGGGCTGATAAGTTCTGTTTGGGGAAAAAACTTCCACCATATTTTTTGAGACAGAAAACTTATATTCTCTGTAACAAATATATGCACATATATGTATTATTCTTTGTTATTTTAAATTGGACTGTTATTTTTATTTATTTATTTTTACTTTTTTGGTAAAAAGGCTGTTAAAACGTATTTCAAACAACATTGTCTATGGAGAAACTGGTGTTATTTTACTTTGTGATGCTGGGGTATGTATCCAAAATGCTTTTCACTGCATTTTGTGTGGAAAGTTTACTTTTTACAACTCACCTGTTTTAACGACTATAGCTGCTTAGCTTTCTTGGGAATTTGGCACCCTTTTTGGTTTAACCATGTAACAAGCTACCAGTACCTTGGGTGTCCATTCTTATACTCCAAAAGTAAAAAAGAAAAAGATTGTTAAGCAAGATTTGCCAGTACAACCGACTGATATTTTCTATCAGCCACAAGTTGGTGACTCTGCTGTAACCAAAGCTGGTTCCTTGGAGCACTCATCTTTTTCCTTGGGACCTGCTGGTGAAGTCAATACAGTCACCATGGACAGGGGCTAGATATATCTGCTTCAGCTGTTGGTGTGCCATTGTCAGGCAACGGAGAGACACTCCTGTTGGTCCTGGGAGAAGGGACAGGGAAAACCTCTCTGCTTAGCAAGAAAGCAGTACCCATCCCTATGAAGGTGATTCCTGGCAATTGTGTGCCTGTTCCTTCAGAAATTCCCATCAAAAAGAAAAAAAAAAAGACAAACACATGTCTTCTTCTATCTTAATGACACTTGACAGGAGTACTTCATTGGGCTTAGCTCATGGTATAATGCCAGCTCTTGACCTTTCTTATATGGCTAGTTCTGGTAAAAGAAAAAAAAAATAATTCTTCTTTTCCTGACGAGATTCAAGAGTTTGAACTTCAAAAGGAGTGTGAAGTGACAAATGAAGTAATATCTTCACAGATTTCTGATTCAGATTCTGAAGAGCGTGTGACTTCAGATACTCCCTGTGAAGGATTCTTTTTCTCTGAGACTATTTCTGGAAAGAATCAGTTGTTTCAGTGGAAAAACAATGATGTTTCTCTGTCATTCAAAATATTATTATTTGTTATAAGTGGAATTTCTTATCCTATGCCTATCCCCCATGTTCTTTCTGTTCTGGAGGATGTTTTGCATCATAGCCTGCAATTTCCCTGATAGTCAGAATGCTGCACCATAGAATTCTAATAGATGATATGAGATTTCTCAGTGTTTTAAGTTTTTATACACTAATCCCAAACTGAACCCAGCAGGCATAGTTTTAGAAAGCCTATCTGCTATTAAGCATTTTGCTAACACTAATCCATCTTCTTCAAACAGGGATGAGAAGGCTTGTGATAAGCTTGGTAAAAATGTATATGCTTCTGCAGCTCTTGGTTTTAGAATTCTCAGCTGTCAGGCTCACGTATCAATGTTTATCCTGGCCACCTGTGAAAATATGAGGAATGCATTTCCATCAGTTGCCTCTTATGAGGAAGCTGATTCAATGGCTCTGTCAGATTTTTCATCCCTCCTTCTACAGGTGTTTATACTCTCTTATCAGATTTAAAAAAAAAAAATAAATAACATAAACCCTTCCAGCAATATGTAGGTAAACAGACATTTAAACCAAAGTGTCAGACAAGTTCCAAAAAGAAAGTAGAACCCCCCAGAACAAAAGAGAGTCTGATATGTCTGATTGACTATATAAAGGACTTTCCTCCCTCTTTCCACCCTGGCAGTGATTTAACTCTTCCAGAAAGTCTGAACCACCATTTCTGTCTTTCATAACAGATTGCTTATGACAGATTTATTCTGACAGAAGCCCATCACAGCTATAGATGGCAGTGGTGGTGTCTCCTTTTCAAGAGATTGTTCCTTAGACTCCAGACCAGACTCTTCTTTTTGCTTCCATCCTCAAGCATTTTCTGCCTCAGGGTGATGGAAGCTGGCCCTCCTTCTCAGGTGAAGGGTTTTATTCAAAGATGTTCCTGCAGCCAAAGAAAGAAACCTCTTGGAGACCAGTCCTGGACTTTTAATTCCTGAACCAATTTGTGATAGTGCCTAGGTCCAAAATGATGTCACTTCACAACTTGGTACCCCTTATTGCCCATTTAAGTTTCCAAGTGATCTTAGATTTAAAAGTTACATATTATTGCATTCCTATAGATCCAGATTTCAGGAGTTTTTAAATTTTGTATGTCTGGACAATATCATCATTTCTCTGACTTACCTTTTGGACTATCTACAGCTACAAGGATGTTCTGAAACAGTCTAGCTCCTGTGTTATCCTACTGCAGATGTCAATATGTTCACATTTTTCATTATTTAGATGACTTCCTTATCTTTTAGATGACTTCCTTATCTTTGCAGAGTTTTTTTTTCAAAGTATCAAGAATATATATTTTTTTGTGTGGGTAAAGGACATACAAACCCTGGGATTCCAAGAGAACAAACTAGATTCCTTCTCCAAGTCTATGATGGGCATTGCTAATTCTGAAACACTTGGTACCCAAACCTAACTTTTATTCAGCTCAGCTCACGTTTATTTTGGGTGTGTGTGTTTGTGTGTATGTATGTGTGTGTGTTTGTTAATGAACTCAGCTGAAGGTAACCAGTGGTTTGAGTGTTTGGAAAGTGTCCTGAAAATTTGTAAACTGGCCATCCATTATCTCCTTTGTAGGACATAACCCATGGTAAGTTTACTTACACAATTGTACTTTCTTATTTAACCGCACTGGTGTGAGTGTGTGTGTGTGTGTGTGTGTGTGTGTGTGTGTGTGTGTGTGTGTGTGTGTGTGTGTGTGTGTGTGTATGTCTGCATTTATGCATATCTATCTATCTGACTATCTATCTGTCATCATTATCAGTATTTCATGAGCTATGAAAAGGAGCGTGCTATATAAGTAATGGACTAATGAAATAATGTGTTATGATTCATGTTTGTCAGTTCTCATTATTGTCAGATATTACTTTTGTTATGATTCATGATTATCAGTTGTCATTGTTGTCAGATAGTACTTTTTATAAGATATTTACATCAAACAACATAATCTTTTGTTCTACAAATAGCATGGCTTCTGGTCATGCTGAAGCACAATGTCTGCTCTCTGATCACCGAGTGATGAAATCCTAACTAAAATGGATAAATGTGATTTCAATGGAGCCATTTTCATTGACCTTACCATTGCCTTTGAGTTAGTCGACCAACTTATTCTAAATGATTTATTTCACCTCGGTATAAGATAGGATGCCTCCCCCCAGTTTCCAAACTTTCTCTCCAACTTGCATTAAGAATGGATGTCCACCTTCTCAGTTGCCATAATAATAATTAAAGATATCCATCAAGGATTCTTATTGGCCTCTCTTTTTTTTTTTCACTTTTCATAACGAAACTTCCCAGTGACTACACCCACCTGTAAATTACTTTATATGCTGATAACAAGACCCTATTCAGATCAGCCCGCCACACTCAGGCCCATCTCGTAGAAAGTCTCACCAGTCTTACTAAATAGATTTTTAGCAATAAACTACTTTTAAATATCTGCAACATCAGGCAGAACCATTCAACTGCCTTCAGTTTCTGGGAGATAGTAGGCCTCAAAATGATCCTCTCAAGATAACTATCTCGAGTAAATATTTTGGCATCTGGTTAGACCAGTCCCTTAATTTCCAACTAGACATAACAAAAAAAAAATAGTAAAATAGCTATCTGTTCTTCTGGGTCAGGAAAGTGTCTAATTTTCTCTCCACAGCAGCTAGGTCAGTTGTAAGGAAAGTACTGATTTCAGTAAAACTGCACTACAGTTTTTCCCTAGTTGCTGTACCCTAAGGAAAAATAATTAACCTCTGCAGACCCTTGGCAACAAAATACACTATTTCATATCCCTCTGCCCTCAGTACATATATCACCTCCTTAATCTCCAACATTAAATAGTTACCAATTTAACAAAGGAAATAGCTTTTGTTTAGTTGACATCTATTTAACCTTCTACATTTAGAAAACATCTCCCAGCTGCAAGATTTACATGTAGGATCCCTTCTTGATCTGAAGAAGCAATTTGTAATTGTGAAAGTGCTCATCATTTTATTAAAGTACCTTGTTTAAGTCTTGGGAGTGACTGACTTTACCAGCTGTGGAACTGTAGCTAACCTTTCTTTTACAAATTTTACATCATGTTGAGTGTTTTAGATATTAAATAATTCCTTCATGCAAATATTAGAAGAAGCATATGTAATATTTATGAAATCTCAGGTCATTTGCTATTTTTCATCTATTTTTTGGAACACAACTACTCAAATATGGGATGCCCTCCATAAAGAGTGACAGGCGATAAACTTGTTGTGGTATTCCTGTTACTTGCAGTTTATAGTCTGACTTCTTTTGCACCAGTGATGGCTGTTTTGAATAATTGACATGAATCTACATTGAAATGTTTTCTGGCTGAGACATATTAAAATAAAAAAAGAATGAAAGAAAATATGATGTGTATAGGGAAATGTGTATTTATAAAACTGCAAACAGAAACCATTTCAAAAATATTGATTAAAAGTTAATTAAAAAATAACAATCAAAGTCAGAAGAGCTTTAACAGACAATGATATCTAAAGATAACACAACCCTCATTTCTCAGATTTATACCTATGGCATGCCAAATTAGCATATTTTCATTTCTGAATACATTTTGCATGAAAATGCAGGTTGTCTTCCAGGAAAATCATTTTTCTGCTTTACTCCTACAAGAGATCAAAGAGTATTTTTTCTTTCTTTCTTTTTACATCACAAATTCTTTCCTATCAGCAGATTATAATGTTTTAAAACAAAGATTTCAATTTCAAAGAAGACCAGAGGATATACATAGATTTATTTGCAATATAGTATATTGCGAACTTCTGTGACAATGATTTATTACTAGCATCTTATTAATAATTAATGCTAATATACTATTATTATTACTACTGTTACTGAATGTTATTATTTTGTTCCCTACATATCTGCTACAGAGCCATGACTCTTTTTAAGGCATACTCACAATAGTATTGACTGGAGGAAATTTGATCACTTCACTAGAAAAATATTTAGCTTTACCCTAGATTCTAAAGTAGAGATCTAACTAAATGAATGCACTGATCAAGTCCTGTACTGTAGAATACTTTATTAGATATAATGTACAGTTGTGGAACAGAAGTTACCAAATCATGCAATGCTAATGCAAATATTATTATCCAAGAGCCATACCTCTCATCTGTACAAATGTTTGTAGAATGTCCAGATTTTGGCCTCATATTTTTGGTCTGTTTTTCATAAAATTGTGTTTTTCTGGCAAATTAATAGTAAATCATTAAAGATTGAAGTTTGAAAACAATGACAGGCATTTGAGTTTCAGACTTCATATCCTTCAGTCCATTCATGCTAATGCAAAACCTGTTATTCTAGCACCTTTCTAAGTTTGTAAGAGCAATATTTAAACATTGTCCATATTTTTGGTTCTTTGTCCCAGTTTTATTTATGGCTTTGTCCCATACTTCTCAATCTCTTAGAGCAAGAAATCTGACAAAGCCATAAATAAGAGTAGGACAAAGGCCCAAAAATAGGGACAATTTAAATATTGCGCTTACAAACTTAGAAAGTTGGTAGAATAACAGGCTTTTCATTAGCATGAATTTTCTGAGGATATGAAGTATGAAATTCAAATGTCTTTCATTATTTTCTAACCTATGTCATTAATCATTTATTTATTTTTTTATTTATTTGATTTTTGTTGTGCATAGTGGTGTAGCGGTTAAGGTTGTCACCTCACAGCAAGAGGTTCTCCGGTTCGATTCTTGGCTGGGGTGCCTTCTGTGCAGAGTTTGCATGTTCTCCCTGTGTTTGCATGTGTTTTCGTCGGGTACTCTGGTTTCCTCCCACATTCAAAAGACATGCATCTGGAGCATTTCTCTCTGGGCCTCCACTGAAAACAGGCTCTGTGGAACCTAGTTGGACTTTCCTGGTCAACAAATGTTAAATAAATAAAATTTTATTTAACATTTGTTGATCGGGAAAGTCCAACTAGGTTCCACAGATCCTGTTTTCAGCAGAGGCCTGGGGAGGAATGCTCCAGAAACATGTCTTTAGAATGTGGGAAGACACCGGAGTACCCGGAGGAAACCCACGTGAACACAGGGAGAACATGCAAACTCTGCACAGAAGGCACCCCAGCCGAGAATCGAACCAAAGAACCTCTTGGCGTGAGGTGACAGTGTTAATCACTGCACCACTGCGCTGCCCATTTGCCATTGATTTGTCAGAAAACCACAATTTTATGAAAAATGGAGCAAAAATATGAGGCAAAAATCTGGACTTTCTGCAAAAATCTGTACACTTGAGATGTATGATTTGTCCAGATTTCTAACTCTAAGAAGTTGAGAGGTATGCTGAGAGCTCCAAATGTGAAATGTCTACTTGTTTTACTGCTAAACATTATGTGAATAAAGAGCAGCAATGGGTTGTATAGGCAAGTAGTTTTCGGATTTTATTCATTTGTTAACAGAATACTCCTACTAGACATGTTGCCAGTAAAGAGCATATATTAGTTGTATGGTCAGGCACTTTGTCACATTTTATTATTTTATACATTTAGTAACCATGCATGCTCCTTGGGCAAAAGTACCTCCTTTTAGGGGCAACACAGAAGTATTGTTTTTAAAGAACTTGCTCAGTCATGCAGAAGGCAGATGATGATAAAAGGACTCAAACGCTGAACCCTTGTCTACATGAAACAGCTTGTTAATCATTCACAGCCTTAATCCCCTGAGCAATCTGTCAGAAAATACTAGCTTCAGCTTTCTTCTACTCCTATTACTAAATCAAATGTTTCTCTAGAAACACATGAAACTTTACAGAGTATAGTAAGGTGATTAAGTACTTAAGCTGTATCACAGAGATTGTGATTGATCAAATGGAGCAAATTTAATGACCGCAGATGGAACTGTTTGAAGATTATACCGATAAAGACTTTTTTTTTAGAATGAGCTTTGAAAAAGTCAGATTTAGATTACTGGCAAATTAATGTTTCTGGTGAACCATTTTTTTATAACAAATTTTATTTTTGTTTGCAAGTAACAGAAATGGTAACTAGTATACCATCAGACTATATGTGTAGAGCAATTAGTGTCAATCAATTTTTTTCTTTCAGTGTCAGCCGGTGATGGTTTAGTTAGTAGTCCAAGAAGCAGTTTTTACTACTAAGATAGATACTGAATAATAAAAACACTTTCAATGTTCGCCTACTTCATCATCCATTCACCAACTTACAAAACCACTATCTGCACAGCATAATCTCTCTTATCACTCTTGACCTAAATTCCCTACCACTGTCTCTACAACTACTCTTATGGCTAACCAGTAACATTCCAAGTTATAAATACCACTATGATAAAATCATACCCACCGTACTCTATCTTGCCCAAAATTCCTAATCATAAATAAAAGTGCAACTAAAAAAAAAAAAAAAAATTACTAGGCAGAGTAATGCAAAATCTTATATTCTATGCCATCATACTTCAGCATCTCTATGCCTACTTGTAATTGGTGATACTCTACCTAATCCAGGACCCACTTTAGCAAATACCCTTACTCAGACCCATAATCTAAAAATATATCACATGAATATTTCAAGTATCTGCAACAAAGTAAATGATATACATAGCTAGACCCTCATCCATAAGCCTGATATCCTATAGTTCATAGGTTCATAGGTAGGTACTCGGCTATTGACCCTGGGGCCTATATAAGCCTAGCCAAAAAGGTTCCCTGGCTTTTGCCATCCAAGAAAATTATTTTCCTGTCCCCCTGTCAAGCAATGCCACAGAAGTGATCCCCGGGGTGAATTTTCTATTTCCTATCCAGTCCTAAAGGTTTTTCTTAAAGAGAGCCAATGAGGAGCTTTGATTGACATGAATGGGTAGTTTTGTTCCAGAGTATGGGAAGTCGCTGGGACAGGAATCTATCCCTCCAGCATGTTCTGTTTACTGTGGTGAGAAGGTTTAGGTCCCTGGAGCATGTGGTTCAGACAGATTGGGATTTCTTTAAGTGTAACATGTCCAACAGCTCTGGGTTTGACATAGCTTTGTATGTTAGGCAGAGAGCGTCTCTGAGTAGGCGATATGCGATGGAGTAGAGCTGGAGTTTTTTGAGATGGTCTGCATTTGGCATCTGTTTGAGGCTGGTAATCCTCTTAGTGAGGTATTTCTGTTGCCTTTCCAATTGTTGTAGGTGTCTTGTGAGATACATGCCAAATGAGGCATTGTACTCTATAATGGGTCTGATGAGGGATGAGTAGAGAGGAACAATTACCTTCTTTTTTCTAGAGGAGCACCCTTTTGTGATGAGGTGTGCCACATAGAAGGATTTCCTGACTACTGTGGCAATGTGGTTATCAAAGGAGAGACTACTGTCCATCTATGTCCCGAAGGCTCTTATCACAATTTCATTGTTTAATGAGCTACCACCTATGTGGTTGTTCATGGGTATCAAGTTTTTCCCAAAGGGGATGACAATGAACTTCTCGGCATTTAGCTTGAGGCCATAACTTTGACACCAAGCATCTGTCTCTGTGAGGCCGTTTTGTAAAATGTCTTCATCATTAGGTGATTCTATTATGGCACCCAGTTTGCAGTCATCTGTGAACTTTGTTAGCCAAAGACCTTCTGTGTTGGCCTGCACTTCAGAGAAGTAGATGCTGAACAGGAAAGGACCCAGAACTGTACCCTGTGGTACTCCACTCATCACTGGTCTGAAGTTGGACTTGGAATCGGCTACTTTTACTGTGTGGGTTCTGTCAGTGAGCCAGTTGGCCACCCATCTTGTGACAGGGATCTATGCCCAGTTTAGTGAGTTTATCTATAATTCCAGAGTGGGGGATGGTATCAAAAGCCTTGGTGAGGTCAAGATAGGCTGTGTGCACTACCTTGCCCTTGTCTACATCTCTAGTGACTGCTTCAAAGAAGTCATTCAGGTTGAGTAGACATGATCTACCTATTACAAACCCAAACTGAGTGGGGTTTGAGGTTTGGAGGTTACCTATGTCTTTGTTTATAAGCTCCAAGATGATACATTCCAAGGCCCTGCAGTCCAGGCTTGTCGGGCTAATGGGGCGGTAGTTTCTGAGATATTTGGTGGCACCCCCTTTGTGGAATGGGATAACCATGGCTGTGCACCATTCAGTAGACACCTAGCCTGAGATGAGGCTATGATTGAACATGGTATGTAGGTGGGGTGCCAGTTCATTTTGTAGTTCCTGCAGTACGCAACCTGGGATGTTGTCTGGTCCCATGGATGCGTTCTTGGCTTTGGAGAGTGCGGTCTTTACTTGTTCATCCGTGATTACAGGGACTTTGCATTCTTCTGGTATTAAGATGGAGCCTTTGGAGGGTGAGAGAGGGGTAAAGTTAGCACTTAACCTATCTGCCATGATGTTGGCAATATCGGTTGGTTCTGTATATTTAGTGTCATTGTGCTGTAGCTCAGAGCAGATCTGAGTGTTGCCATTGAGATTCTTGACATAGCTGTAGAATGCTTTGTGGTTGTCTTTGGAATTAGTGGTGATTTTATTTTCATAACTGGCTTTGGAGGATTTTATGAGGGATCTCAGCTTCTTGCTGAGGCTGACCAAGGAGTTCCTCCAATCCTGGGATTTTACTCTTTTTTGCAACAGCTTCTTTCTTCTGTTGTAGAGTTTGTTTATGTCAGGGTACCACCAGATTGGCTTCCTTTGTTTTGGGAGGATAGCATCTTGGTTCTGTTGGGGATGGCACGATCCATGCACTGTGGAGTCTGCATGTTCTCCCTGTGTTCGCGTGGGTTTCCTCCGGGTACTCCGGTTTCCTGCCACATTCCAAAGACATGCATCTGGAGCATTTCTCCCCGGGCCTCCGCTGAAAACAGGCTCTGTGGAACCTAGTCGGACATTCCCGGTCAACAAATGTTAAATAAAAAAAAAATTAAAAAAATGCACTCATGTATGTGCTTATACAGTGCATTTGTGTAAGACTCAGCAGTCGTACCTCTATTTTCCATCTGCATGGGTGTCGTGAAGTATGTCACTTCTGTCTTAAGAAGCATGAAGTTGGCTTTGGAGTATTCTTTGATGGTGGTTTCCATAATGGGGGGTGTGGGTGGGATATGGATGTCTACGGTGATTAGCTTGTGGTTGGATCTGATCAGCGAGGAGTTGACCTCTGGTGTGGAACACTGGTTATCCATATTGGTAATGACCAGGTCCAGGATATTGCTGCCCCTGGTGGGGATGTGGACAAGCTGATTTAAGGCATTGGAATTTATGAATTCCAGAAAATGTTGAGCGAATAAGTTGGTACATGAGTAGTTTTCCCACTTGATGGTGGGGTAGTTGAAATCGCCCATAATTAAGGTATTGGGTTGTACCATTATATATTTCAGTATCTTAAGAAATGAAGAGTTTTAGTAATCACTAAAACTTGTTTCAAACTAGGTGTTATTGATGAAAAATTGTTCCCAGTAGGGCACATTATCGGAGCTGAAATAAGATCTAAAAAGGGAGGTGGGCTCTGTATCCTCTATTCTAACAAACTAAACCTGTATCACTCCCAACAAAAGATACCCATATTCAACACATCTGAAGTGCTTCTCAAAAACATTTGAATATTGCCACCATCTACATTCCACCACATCCTGCTTATATAAACACATCCATATCGGAAGACACCCTATCTTGGCTCTTATCAAACTTGAAACACCTCTCTGGAGTAGTAAGAATTGTAAAGATATACTAGTCCCATCCAAATTCATATACCTAAAAAACACCAATTGGATTTTACTCAAATAATGACTGATACCAGAACAGATAAATCCACAGATAAACAAAGCATCTTTGGCTAGATACTGTAAAAGGAAATTCAATAAGGACCCCTTCACTGACTTACTATGGTAGTGTGCCTGGTTTCTGCTAAATAACAAGTTCCTGTCTATTGCACCAATATGGCAAAAAAAGGTAAACCATATAACTTTATTTATTTTTTGTTGACCAGGTTAGTCCCACAAAGCTAGTAGCCTCTTTTCAGGGGAGACCTATGGTGGTATTTATTCTACTAGGGGAAATTTGGCCAGGGCATCAAGGGACAATAAATGCCATGGGATCTTCTACATCCAGCAAAGCTACCACCAATTCAAGCAGATGGGGCTGTAGTTTAACATGGACATACTCCAGATTACAGCACCAATTTATGGTGCACTGAAGTGTCAGTAATTGATCTTCCTTGGTTGAGAATAGAACCCACAGCCTTCTGCAGCAAAGACAACTGTTTTACCTGTTGCACTGCTTTCACTAACATTATCACCCGATCATATCCATAGAGAACAAACTCCAAATGTGACAGAAGGATAACACTTAGAAACAATAGAAAAAGCTCCACACAATTCAATCCAGACAAACCTACAATGAGCTGAGTAACAGAGTAAAAACATAATGTGAAATATCAAGCAATACTATTTCCAACAACTATTAATTGCACACAAAACAATCCCAAGTAATAATATCCCACTATCAGCAAGAAAATCAAACCCAGGACAAAAACAAACCTAAGTATTTACTGAACAACTCAGATAAAGAAACCAATTCCATAAACACTTTCATTGACACAGTTAACTATACTTCTCCATAATCTAAGACAACTATTCACCACCACTCTAGTGATTATCATAGACACTTACTTGATTTGGAATTTATTGGTTTTAGATACGTCAAAAAACACTAGTAAAACTTAAACCAACTACTCTAGTACCTGCTCTTCTCACAACAGAATATCTGAAACTTGCTACTGACAGCATTGCCTATTAAGTTGCAGTTGTAATAAATAGATCCATCTCTGAACATTACATCCCACAACTCTGGAAACAATTTTACATAACCCTAATCCAGAAATGAGGCCCACAAATCAACATCAGCAACATTAGACCAATTGAGATTCTATCACTGTTCTCTGAAATAATTAAAAAATGCATGCATTCACAACTCTTACACCATCTCTCTACCAACAATATCATCTACTCACCATGTATTCAGATCTGGCTTCAGTGCTAAAACTGCTTTGCTAAATGTCTTTAACCACATTCTGCAATGGAAACACTCAAACCTTTTCACTCCTGCTGTTTTTCTCAGCCTCTACAAAGCTTTCAACACAATTTTTAACCCTCTTCTCAGTTAAAGACTACCTAAAATGGACCTGGACATAGACACCGTACATTGGTTCCTAAGGTATCTCTTCAACAAATTTCAAACAGTCAAATGGAGCCAATCAGTCTCAGGCAACTCACCAATATAGGCATCCCCACAGAACCATACTTGGTGCAATCGTATTCAACATTTTTGCCAGTGATATGCACATCTTTCATCCAACGCAAAACTCAATATGCAATTGACTCCAATCTTATCTTTTCAGCCATATCCTTCACCATCTAAAACTACCACCCAGTACAATTTTTCTTCCTTGGAATACTATAACTCACAGCTCATATTAACCTTCAACAAAATAAATGATTTTATCTCTGGTGACATGACCATTAATCTTAAAAATAGCACACCAATTGAACATATCATTGACAACAAGCATGTAGGAATAATCACTGACCATAAACTAACTTTAAAAAACAGACAGTTTTGTTTCAAAAACATATATAAATCAGAATATGCTCAAAAAATCCAAGCACTAGATAACTGACTCAGAACAATTAAACACAGCTCAAACACTGCTTCCTCCTACACTATCATATTCTTCCACTATTCTCACCAACATCCCAAAAACACTACAGCAGAAGCTAGAAAAAACATATAACAAGTGTGTAAAGTTCACTTTTAATGCTCAGAAAAATAAAATAAATTAATTAACAAATAACTGACAAACTAAAACATCAACTTATATTCATTCAAATAAAAACATCTACAATCTAATACTTAAACCTAATAGATGTCCAGCATTATCAGCTATCATCAAGTAATAGTCTTCAACTAGAAACCAGAGATCATGTTCCTTTATCCTTTTAGAGCCTGGCAAAATCAACAATCACTACTGTGATTCTTTATACTTCATTGGCATGTCTAAGCTGTGGAACTCCTTAACCTCAGATCACAGAAATGAAGCCAACCACTACATATTCCTAA
The DNA here is from genome assembly GCF_019279795.1 of Protopterus annectens. Lineage (NCBI taxonomy): Eukaryota > Metazoa > Chordata > Ceratodontiformes > Protopteridae > Protopterus > Protopterus annectens. The sequence continues at coordinate 1,691,723,618 of NC_056726.1, forward strand.
ACAAACTAAGAGAATATCCAACCTGTACCTGGACATACATATGTTCCTAACTCACTCTCTCAAGAGACATCAATCAGCTATACAAATTACGGACTTTTATCTTCTGCTTCAGGAGTCCTCAAACTATGGCCTCCAGGCCGGATATGGCTCTCAAGTCTTTACCATGGCCCTCCAAGTCTTTACCATGGCTCCTGCCTCTTTACCTCTAAGAACAGAAGTTGTGTTTTATCTAAACATTGCATTGATATACAAATACAATATGCAGACAGTTTAGGAAGAGCTGGTGACTTGCCATAATGTGCAAACAATGCACAATAGAGAGAAAATGATTGTGGTACATACAACAAAATTCTCATAGTAGTGTTTCAAAAGCAGTAACTGAAAAAAATCAGTTTGTTGCTGCACTGCTTAGCTACTAAATCTGATGTTAAAATGTGCAGTTTCATTGATTTCCAGCGCATAGAAACATTAACAATGTTTTGTGTATGGACCATGTCCCTTACCAGCGTGAATCATTAGCCCACTGCTATCGGGTTGCCATGGTGCCAGTGATGTGCAGATGATCCAGCGCAAATGCGCAGATGCATGCACTCCATACATACAGCATTCCCAAGCAGAATAAAGCAAAGAAGTATAATTAGCCATTGTGCATCTCTTGGAATCAGTTATTTGTTATCATGTCAAAGAAAAGAAAAATTTACTGTGAGTGCAGGATATTCAAAGAACAGTGGACCTATGATTACTTTTTCATGCAGTGCAAGGAGAGAGCTGTTTGTCTGCTATGTCAGGATTCAGTGGCTGTGTTCAAGGAATACAGTTTGCGCTGACACTATGAAACTCGACATAAAGACAAATAGGATTGGTCGGACAAGTGAGAGAACACAAAATATTAAAACTGGAAAATGGATTGACAACTCAGCAAAATGCTTTTGTGAAGCAGAAGCAGCTAAATATTTCATCACTGCGAGCAAATTTTCAAGTTGCCAAGCTAAGAGGCAGACCATTCGTAGAGGGTGAATTTGTTAAAGAATGGAAAATAAAGAAATAATCCCAACAACGACCTAGAACACACCAGCTTTATTGACAACAAAATGTTCCTTCGACTAAGCGCTTTCACCAGTAATTGGCTTCATCAGAGTCAAAGAAACCTCTAACAATAACAGAATAAATAGTGAAAACATTTTTTACAAAACACTTAATTAGTTGATTGGTAAGCCAATCATCAGCCATAAAATAACATTAGGTGAACCACCCTTAAAAAGTGCTCAGTGCAAATCATTTCATCTAAAACAAATCAAAGAATCCATTTAACAATGCGTATAATACCTAGACAAATTTAAACATATCCACTTATTTCCACAAACAACAAAATTGGTTGAAAAGTTTAAGTGAACATATTAAAAGTACTATAAAAATGTATTCCATGAATTAAAAACATTGATATATAAAAAACATATATATAAAAAGAACATAGCCGCAAGCAATGCTAATAAACATACCCAAGCTGAAAAACCATTAGCTTTTAACTTTTGAAGTTTGAAACAATACCAAACTGTGCTTTCAGACTTATTCAAAACATTATTTCATCCCCATAATGTACCTGTTCCGGATACAAATTAAACATTGTACTCAGTATAGTAAATGTGCTAAATAATGTTATTAGATCTCTGCTTTAACATGGGCATGAGGGAAATAACTTAATTAAGTCCTGGTGGTCGCGTGGCATTTAATCTCAATTACCACCTTGCTTCTTTGCTTTCAACAAGAAGTCTGTCATCGCCACCCCTACAGTTCGGTACCACCCGATCAATAACAAAGAAAATAAATTTTTTAAAATTGGGACAACCAACACTATGATTGAATAGAGCATTGTGCCCATCTTTCCTTTTAGTGGCCCTAAGATGTTCACCAATCCTGTCTTTTAGCTTTCGGACAGTTTCTCCCACATAGAAAGCTTGGCAACTGACACATGTGGCAACATAGACCAACATCGTAGTGTTACAACTACATCTCCCTGGGCATGATAAAGCATAATCATGCCCATGTATCGCCACATATGGCCCATCATTAATGTAGCGACAAAATTTACATGACCCACATTTGACCATCAAAGACTTGTACCTTCTATTTTTCTTGTCCTCTAGGATGTTTTTAATGTTTTCCCCCTACTGAATACCACTGTGGGTTGAGCCACCAACTTTGTCTTGGTGTATTCATTGAAACAAACTTGCCACAATTTTTTAGTTGTTTCAATAAGGGGGGTACACAAAGGGTTGTATTTTAAAACAAGTATGTCAGAATTATCCCTTGTGGTAGCACCCACAGTTTTAATACCTGATGTTAAAATAGGAGAAAAAGATGTGGACCTTTTGGAAAGCACTTCACGTTTTGTATTTAAAACCAATTTTAGGGGATAACCTCTCTCTAAAAACATCCCTACTAAAGTGTACATCTCATCCAAGAAAATCTTCTCATCACTAACCAGTCTTGATAACCTCACCATTTGACCCTTAATAATACTTTTTCTCTGATGGTGAGGATGGCAACTATTGAAATGAAGTAGGGAGTTGGAATGTGTTTTTTTCCTGTGTATGTTACTTTGTAGCCCCTTATCAGTGATCTTGAGATGAATGTCAAGATAATCTATTTTGGTCTGGTGCCAAGTGTAGGTGAATTTAAGGAAGGTAGTGGTATGATTTAAGTACTCTACAAATGTTTTAACCTCCTCCTTATTGCCTTTCCACAAAATAAGAACATCATCAAGAAACCTATTGTATATCAGAATATTTTGCATAAAGTTAGTACAAAAATATTGGATCTTTCCCAGTGCAACAAGACCAAATTTGCATAGACAGGGGCACATTTGGCACCCATGGCAACACCAGCAATCTGGTGAAACAATTCACCTTCAAAGGTTAAATAGTTGTTCCTAAGAATCAATTCCATTAGTTCCACCAGTTGGTTAATCTTTTTTCTATCTATCCTATCACATGTGAGCAAGGATTCTCTGAACCAATTTAATCCCTCATCATGGGGAATAACTGTAAATAAATTCATCACATCAATGGTGAGAAAGGAATATTGACTGGCACTGTTGGTATGTCTCAAACATTCCAAACAGTGCCATGAATCCTTCAGAATATGCTCACTTCCATTGACTACAAATGCCCCCAAAGGTTCAGTCTTAGACCCCTGGCCGCCACAATAGGTCTAAAAGGTGGGTTGTTGACATTTTTGTGGATTTTGTTAAATAATACCTTCTTTCTGTTGCCAAAGAGATGTGTCCAGAGAAGACTGATTTATTTAGTACAGTGAGTCTTTCAGGACCTACAATTACACGAAGGACTGAAGAAATGGGGGCAATTTGCATCAGCATTTGCAAAACTCTTCAAAAAAACTTTGCTACTTTTCATTGACACTCGACGAAAGCAATGATGTTCGTGATTCTGCACAACTTCTAATTTTTATTTGTGGAACAAATGCACATTTTGAAGTCACAGAGGAGCTTGCTGCACTGCAAAGCATCAAAGGAACTACAACGGGAGAGGATCGCTATGAAAAGTTTCACCAAACTGTGCATGATTTTGGGCTGGACTGGGCTAAACTAGCCAGTGTGACAACTGATGGTGCTCCTAGCATGGTGGGGTATGTGAAAGGAGTGGTTGCACGCATTAACCAAGAGATGGACAAACACAACCGTTTGCATCCAATAGCCATACATTGCCTCATCCACCAACAAGTGCTGTGTTCTAAATCACTGAAATGGGACTTTGTCATTAAAGTCGTGGTGTCTTGTATTAACTTCATTAGGCTTATGCACTAAAACCACAGACAGTTTCAGGAATTTCTGTCTGAGCTGAATGCTGCCTATGAAGATATTCTGTACCACACAGAAGTCCATTGGCTGAGTTAAGGAAGAGTTTTGAAACATTTTTATGACTTGCTTCCACATATTTCTGCTCTTCTGCTTTCAAAAAACAAAGAAGTACTAGAGTTTAAAGATGAAGAATGGAAATGGAACCTTACTTTTCTGACAGAAGTAGCAGAGCTAATCAATAGTTTGAATGTGCAACGTCAAGGAAAGGGGAAGCTCATCTATGATATGCATTCACATGTGAAAGCATTTGAAGTAAAACTGGACCTCCTCATTAAACAAGTGAAGGAGGAAGACTTCTGCCATCTCCCCACTAATCAAAAGCAGTTGGCTGAAAAAACAGTAGTTGCATTCCCAAACAAAACATGCGTCGATTCACTGGAAATGTTGCAAAGGGAGTTTCAAAGGAGATTTAAAGAGCTTCATCTCCATGAACAGGACATACAGCTTTTCTGGAACCCATTTTCTGTTGACATTGAAATTGTTGATCCAATTTACCAAATGGAACTGAAGAAACTACAGAGTTGTGACTCTCTGAAAGACACATTCAAGTCAAGTATC
>NC_056726.1:1691733052-1691793052 GCF_019279795.1 Protopterus annectens
ATGAACTGTGGCTCACCAGCAGTATTACCAGATAGATATGCAGCAATGCCCTCTGGTGATCAACCACTAGTTGCCCTCACCCATGAAACCTCATTAATCAATGAAAAGGGAGACCTGAAGGCAGATGTGTGAGCCAATAGGAGTAGATAGGCTTAATGGTGGAGGAGGGACTGCTACTGCAGCATGGGTTCAACTGTGGCTGACATGCAGAAAATAGTAACATAAATAGAGAGAAATAAAACCTTAAACATAAAAATATAAAGGGATAGCAGCAAAAGAGAGGGAGAGAGAGAGCATGAGACCGAGAGTGAGAGACAATAGCACCCAGTCTATGTTTAACTATCAGCCTTACAGATGTTTACAGGTACATTAAACAACTGCTAGGTATCCTATTGTTCCAGGGTCACAAGGCGGATCAGATATAGAATGTTGTATGTCCCTATTGAAAGATATGTATACAAGTATGTAACAGGTTTGTACCTGTTGGCCTGGTGGGGGTTTATAACAGCATCAGGGTGGTACCGTTGGTTATAAGAGGCCATGGAGAGTACATGCATGCATGCATCTGTAGCTATGTTGTATGGGGCAGGGACAAATACATGCCATGTGGACTTGGACAGTGTTTATAGATATATAGGCAAACAGGCATATTGTGCCAATGAGGTTTACCAAAGCTAGACAAGCAAGTAGGCAGCTGTCAGCACATGAGGGCGAGTACAATAATGTAGGTGTTAGTCACCATGGAACAGAGGTGTAATGTACGAATACCAATGGCATGCCATTAGGAAGCATCACCTGCATGGACACATGGTAGGCTGATGTACAGCTGACGTAATGTGATAGTTACCCCACTTGCCATATGCCATTCTTCTCTGTTGCAGTGTCCACAGCCTGATCTCTGTCATCATATGGCATCATGTGACAGCTGGCATGCTGTACGAGAAGAATGAGCTAGGCATCTGTTGCAAATGTGTAACAACTGGACTATCTGAACATGAACTATGTAGATGGTTATCATGGTAGAATACATACAGAAGTTGTACTAGATGGTGTATCCTACTGTTACATATGGATGTTAGCTACCAGTACAAAATTATAGCAGTGAATAATACATTGCTACTATGATATACAAAAGTAAGTATAATATGACAGGCAATGTGCTGAGATGCTCCATTGTCATAAGTACATGTTGTTTGCAGCAATCTGCTTCTAGGATGGAAAACACTAACAGATGCAAACATCATGTAAGAGTCTTTTTAACTCTGTCTAAAATAACAGGGCAGTGTCTTGCCAGACATAATTAATATACATTTCAGTTGCATTTTCTTTGACATGATCTTCACATTGGTGTCCGTTTCTTACATTCTGTTTGTTATGAATTATCTACTATGTATTAGTGCTAAAGCTTTTCTCCCTAGGCCTCCAGTGAAAAGGGGTCTGTGTGCCCAGACAGACTTCCTCAGTCAACAAATGGAAAATAACATAAAATAAAGAAATACATTTTTGTAAACTTTTGTATTTCTATGTTTTGTTTTTTTTTAACTTGAATGTATGAAATATTTTTCGTGATCTTATGTGTTTGGCATTTTGACATTTCAAACATCAGTACAATAATCCTATATCTGTATTTGCATCTATATCTATATCTATTTGTGTATCCTTATTGATATCTATAGTTTTACCTATAACTATTTTATTTATGTCTGTATTGTTATTTGTTAAATTGGGTAAATTAACTGGTTGCTTGATTGTTTTCAGCCATGACCCAGGCTTATTAAAGAGCACAGATATACAAAAGCATGGTACAATAATACAGTACAAATGTTGGCTAAGCACACAGTAACAAAACAAATGACAGAAGTCTAGGTTAACCATGCTATAAATAAACAAATGTCAAAGGGGAATAAACATGTTATGTATCAGCCTACATTACAAGATACACATTATGATAAGGAGGGCATTTTTACACAGTTGGTTTATTTACATGTATGCTCTAATGTACAGCATATGACAGTGCATAGATAAACCAGTGTACATATGCTGCTACATCTTGGCTGCATACTGCCATTATCTCTGTAGCATGTACGTTTGTATTCCTTCCCAAGATAGTCTTTTAACTTTGTTTTGGAGGTGTCCAAATTATTGTCATTCATATTTAAGTTGGAAATGTATCCCATGAAGCTGGCCAATTTTACTAAATGCTCTTTTACCAGTGGTCAAGCCATATGATTGCATAATAAGACCTGTGTGTGCTGTTATCAGTGTTTTTTGGGGAGTAATATGGGCCTTTTTGGTGAGATATTTCTTGCATTGTAGGCAGTAATGAAGAGTTTAACACTAGTAAGGCTCTTTCTGTTATTTGGAAACCAGTTTAGTTTCTGTAATAGGTAACCCTGATGACTTCTAGAGTAATAAATATGCAAACGTGATTATTGTATTTGTTGCCACCTGCAGCATTTGTGTATTTCTGCTAGTCTGGAGTGTTATTATTGGTAGACCGTATTCAAGTTTTGGAAATAGGATATTGTAATTGCTATTCTAACATCTGTTTTTAATAGACTGGATGTTTTATAACATGCCTTTACTTGTGACAGGGTTTTTTTGGTCAAATGTGTTTGTCTGGGATTTAAAAGAAAGTGCTGATCTGGTATTAGTCTTAGACATTTTTTGTCTGTTTACATTTGGGATTAGGTTATTTTCAGCATCTGTTACGTGAGTAGGGAATGTTTTGAGAGTTTCTATTTCTGTAGGATAGCCAACAAAATGCTTGATCTGTTAGTGTTTTTAGTGGTTTAGTGGTTTCAGTATAAGCAATGATGTTACAGAAATCAATTTGTAGATTTTTTTATAGGTTATTGATATTTTTCCCTGAGTTATTTAAGTAATAATCTACAACTGGGTGTAGGTAATATCTAATTTACCCACAGCTGGTGTGGTTCGATCATGAGAGTGAATCCTGAGTAATCAAACAAAGCCAACCGTGGGGAAATCCAGCATTATCCACAAACAGGATTGGGTTACTGGGTTACTGCTATTATACAATGACAATATTTAAGAAAGAAATTACTTATCTTTCTTAGATAATGTCTTTGTATAACAGCACTGTAGTGTTCTTCTGCATTCTTCCTTTTCTGAAGTACTGCACATGCATATGGGACTTATGTTCCCACACTTCCACAGTACATTAGTACTGTCAAAAGAAGCAAAAAAAGGAAAGAAAATCTTCATTGCTATTTTTTTCATACTGCTACTGTTAGTGCAAGAATCCTGAACACAAAGGTCTAAAAAACAGAGAGAGATTGTATTGCCCTTATAGGTTCATAGGTCCATAAGTTCATAGGTGTTTACTAGGCTTATGACCACAACGGCCTTTTATGCCTAGCCATACATCGCAAATCTCTGACAAGTTCTGATACCCTTGATAAGTGTAGGCATGGGCCTGGGAGATGAACCATTTACAGATTACCTGTGTCCATTAGAGACATAAGTGCCAAACCAGAAATTAATTTCTGGTTTCCCATCCAGTTGTCCATGTTGCATTTGAATTGGGTTAGGGAGGAACTCTGCTTCACATGGGTGGGGAGCCTGTTCCATAGATGGGTTAGTCTCTGGGATATATGCCTATCTCTCCAGCAGGTTCTACTTATATCACAGGCAATATTTAAGTCTTTGGAATGGGTAATTCTGGTGTTGTTTGTTTTGTGGATATGCAGGAGGTCCATCAAATTAGGGCCTGACAATGCCCTGTATGCAAGGCATAGATATCCCCTCAAAAGCCTGTAGGAGACAGAATACAGGGATAAAGCCTTGAGGTATTCTGCACAGGACATTTTACTTATGCCTTGTATTCTTTTAGCGAGGAACCTATGTAGATGTTCCAATTGTTGGATATGCCTGGGTAGGTACATACAAAAGGGGGCATTGTACTCAATGATAGGTCTGATGAATGCCAAATACAGTGGAACAATGACTTCCTTGGACTTAGGTGCCATATCTTTGTTTATAAGTTGAGCAACATAGAATGATTTCCTCACTACTGTAGACACGTGATAGTCAAAGGCTAGATTACTATGTATGTGTGTCTCTAGGTCCCTGACTACTGGGTCAGCTCTAAGGGGTGTGTTGTTAATAGTTATCAGGGATGGATGACTTCCCAAAGGACACTATTATGCATTTCTTGGCATTTAATTTTAGTCCATAGCTCTGACACCAGTTGTTTGTCTGTATTAGCCCCTCATGGAGAACATTTGCGTCAGTTTGAGATTCAATAACAGCTCCTAATTTGCAGTCATCTACAAATTTAGTCAGCCAGAGACCACTGATATTAGCCTTAACTTCTGAGAAGTAAATGGCAAAAAGGAGCTGTCCAAGGACTGATCCCTGAAGGACTCCACTTGTGACTGGCCTCTTTGTAGAGGTGGACTCCCCAATTCTAACTTCCTGGCTCCTGTCTGTGAGACAGTTGGCTATTCACATATGTGTTTGTACCTAACCTCTTGAGTTTGGCAACAATGCCCAAGTGGGGTATTGTGTCAAATGCCTCGGCCAGGTCAAGGTAGGAAGAGTGACTAATTTTACCCTCATCCATTGCTTTGGTGACCTTCTCAAAGAAGTCCACACGGGTGAGTAGGCAGGTGAGTGATGAAACCAAACTGGGATGGGTCCAGTGTCTGGAGGTTTACTATATCTATGTTGATCATCTCCATGATAATTCTTTCCATGGTTTTATATATAAGACTAGTGAGACTTATGGGTCTGTGGCTTGCAGGGTCTGTAGATGGCCCACCTTTGCACAGAGGGATGATTGTTACCTTTCTCCATTCATGAGGCACAAAGCCTATTTGGAGGTTAGAGTTAAATAGTAATTCCAGAGGCCCTGTTAGGTCACGTTTCATGCTATTCAGAAGACATCCTGGGATATTGTCTGGGCCCATTGATGCAGTGTTCTTGGTCTTAGAGAGAACATTAAGGACCTGTTTCCTAGTGAAAGTAGGGGGAGTTATATTTGATGACATTTCCTGAGATAGGGTTGAGGGGGAGAGAGGGGTAAAGTTGGAACTGAATTTATCAGCCAGGAGGTTTGTTATATCTTCTGGCTCAGTATAGGTGGCTCCAGTTACAATGAGCTCTGCACACAACTGTGCATTGCCTTTGAGGTTGCAGGCATAGCTAAAGAATGCTTTGTGGTTGTCCTTGGTCTGGGAGGCCAAACTTACCTCAAATTTGGCTTTGGTAAACTTTATTTGTCCCCTGCGTTGTTTGTTTAGTTTGATGAGTGTGCTTTTATCGTGCTGGGTGCTGCACCTCCTAATTTTTGCCATGATTTTCTTCTTCCTGTTACACAGCCGATTTATTTTGTGATTCCACCAGAGTGGCTTGTTTTTTGAGATAGTTCTATACTTCTTCCTGGTGTGTACAGCTGCTTATATGCAGCTATTTACATTGTTGTACAGGATTCTGTTAGCAGTTCTGCACAGGCTGGAAATTTTGCCAGGTTTTCACTTAATAGCCAGAGGTTAGCCGTAGAATAGTTCCTGAATATCCCAGGTTTAGCTGGGGGTCCAGGTTTTATTTTTACTTCAAAGTAGACCATTTTGTGGTCTGACCTTACCAGGGAGGGCATTACATTAGGGAATGTGTAGCAGTCTTGCATATTAGTGAGGACCAGCTCCAGTATAGTTGCACCCCTGGTTGGTGTATTGACTATCTGTTGCAGGGAGTTTGCATTTACAAAATCCAGGAATCTCTGTGCATGTACATTTGGTGTTATATAGGATTCACAATTAATAATGGGGTAATTAAAGTCACCCATGAATATGGTATTAGGTTGGATGTTTACTGTTTCTAATAAGGTTAAATACATAGTATGGGTTTCCTGAGTCGCAGAGGGGGATGTATAGCTTAGAGAGTTATGGGAATGAGAGGTTTTGTGTTAGCATGCATTTTCTGAAGCATAAGAAGCCTAAACCTCAGTTGACTGCCATTACTTAATGACTTCCATCCCTACTGGCTTGCCAGAAAACTCTTTTTAATGAGGAAAAAAACAAAATTATGAGGCAAAAATGTTGACATTCTGTGAAGATCCAGACAACTGATAGGTACAAGACTGTCAAAATTTAATAAGGAGCAGTGCAGAAATACAAGGAAAACCAGGTATGTTGTTGTTTCTTTACTTTTGCAGAACACACCTGATTTTTTTTGCATTTTGATCTTCCCTCCATAGCATATTCCAATAGAAAAGTCTGGCCGCTCAGTCATATGTTCAATTTACACTGGGCAGGTTGGTTGGACTGTCCAATCAGCATGCACATTTTGAATGGCAATGAACCATTATTGTATAATTATCAGCATATCATCTGCATATAGAGTCTGAGAGACTGACAGTAATATTATTATAAAAAATAAAAATAATAGAAGGACAAGTACTGTTCCATGTGAGATAACACTGCTTAAGGTTCCATTTTTTGACATTTCCTCATTTATTAATACTTGGAATGTTCTCTTTGATAAGTAACTATCTCTCCATTTTAATAATCTTAAACTAAAGTTTATAATCGTTAGCTTATGTAAGAGGGGGATAAGATCCACTGTCTTAAATGCTTTGGTCATATCTAGGCATATTCCTCTGTTGTACTGGCTAATATTCATGTTGAGGTGTATAGCATTAAATACAAGTATAGGGAAGAAGCACACTAAACCCATTAAAAACAGCCATGATGTACATAAGAGAGAAGTCCATAGTTGCTTACGTGGTCATAAATGTGTTCATATACTAGTTTGTCTAATATCTGAGCTATGGGTCACATAGGTCAAAGGTTGTTGGTATAGTTGGCATTTTGCTGGTTTTGTAAGGGGTGATTACTATATATGTATTTGAACTGGTATGGTACAGTTATTGTTGTTAGCGAAATGCTGGAATGTATGGCAACGGTTTGTATATTTGATTTAATTCTAGTCAAAGGAAGGACAGGTATATTTTATTAAAAGATGCCACTGCTTTTTTGCTTATATTTTCTAATATTTTTTAAAACTTGTTTGAGGGCTACTTGTCTAAAATAACATGTTGTCCACATATTCTTTAGTGTGTTTATTCATGTTATATTTGCTCTGCATGCATAACAGAGGGCATTCTTATAGTAAGCTTACTTTGTTAAGGTATGTATTGGATTAATAGTACTTGTATTCTGAAGGGAATAAGTTTGTTAAGTGAGTGGAATTATTATTATTTATTTATTAATTATTTACATTGTTTAATAGGATACTCAGGCTTGGTCAACAAAAACAAATCCCTTTTCAGAGGAGGCCTAGGAAGAAAAATTCTAAACAGCAATATGAAAAGAGGCAAGGTACATAAAAAGAGAAAAAAAAAAAGAATAATTTTACAGTAGGATAACATAATATAAACAGTAGTAAATGTAGGAGATAATCCTACAAATTTGCAATTGCTTGAGAATTTTCACAATTGCATATATAAGGCAAATTCATGGTAGATCAATTTTAAAAATCAGTCTCATTCATATAAAATTAAGTAGTCAGACCATAATAGGAATAGTAGCTGAATTGCAGTACAGAGCATACATAGGGACAGTAGAGACGACTTGCTAGGTAATAGCCATAGAGACTGTGTAGAGAGTAGGTAAGGATAGAAAAATCTGGGTCTAGTGGATTTGGTAAAGAGAACGGGGGGGAAGTAGAACATGAAAGATTAGGGAAAGAACATACGGCAGGGTAGAGCTGAAGAGGAGAGAAAAGGAACCAAATAAAGCACTCAGGAAGCATTCTATGTGTTTCAGTAATAGAGAAAAAGAAAGGATAAATGGAATGGAGGAAGGCTTGCTATTAAGTTCAATTTAATAATTTTATAAAATGTGTGAGTGAAGAGAGAAGGAGGAAAAGCTGTCTAGAAAGGTGAAGACAGTGCAGGGTTAGTGTTGTATGGTGTAAGTGCCAAGCCATGTATCCAAAATGCCACTTGTGTTAAGTTTTGAAAAGTTTCTTATTGTCATTTTGTCTAAGTAATAGGGGCAAGGAGTTCCATAGTCTGGATACATAACATCACTAGCTAATTTATTAGATGGGGTTATGTGGGGAAGTAGTTTGTTAGTAGAGCAGAGCTATCTGGAGAGTAACATTAATCAGAAATGGGCATTAATTGGGTATTTAGATTAGTTTATGAGTGGTTAGTATCTGCAAGAAGCATATTTAGTACAGTAGTTCTAGCCAAAAAGGTTTATTTTAACAGCAAGACAGTGCTGTGCTTTATAAGGTAAGATGGTGGCACTTTTTTGTGGCTTTATTATGTGTTGCTCATGGAAGTCAGATTGTGGGTTGTGTATGTTAATCAGGACTAGAGTGGGGTAGAGCAGTGTAGGAAGCAGAAAGATTACGAGAATATGTCTTCTTGCAGAGTTTCTCAGATAAGAAGTTATCTGTGCATTGAGACAAGCATGCAATGTTTTTTGCCACTGCTTCTTTTAAACAATAGCAAATTTCAGTTGTTGATCAATGGTCACTCCTAAGCAGTTTAGTACTGGATACCAGTTCTATTTTGGTACTGTTTGAGGAGGATTGGGTGAGACTTGTTTTCTGTTTAAAGAGATAATTGGAGGTACATAAGATTGCTTTAGAATTTTTTCGGAATTGGAGATTCATTCTTCAATGGAGATGAGAGATTTCTGGGTTAGCTTATGAAGCTCATGGCTTTTAGCTGTATAGATAAGCATCAGGTCATGTGCATATTGCAAAATGGTGGCAGGTTTACTGGGTGTGTGTAGCTCAGTAACGACTATGTTAAACAGTAGATGTCTGAGAATGGATCCTTGTGGTAATCCTACTAAGAGAGATAGAAAGCAGGTGAAAGTGTTTTGCCATTTTACAGCCTGTGCTCTACTAAACAGGTAACATTTGAACCAGTAATCACTAAAAGAGTTGGGTTAGGTGTTGACAGTTTTAGGCCTCAATTAGGGATATTTGTTGTAACCAGATAATGTTGCAAACTATTACCAGTAGCAGCACTTGGTCTTGTTACTTGCTTAATGAGTTGGCCTAGACCTGCCATAGTTAATTTTTAGTTTGACTGAGAGTTTTGTGTACATGTAGCATTTATGTTTAAGTCAACCAGGATTATGACATTTTGCTTAAAACCATGTGGGTGCATGATGTCTATTAGATTAGTGAGTGCAGAAACAGCTGTTGCTGTTAGAATGCATGCTAATCCAAAGTGAATAAACATCTGGTTTGCATAACGTAATGTATCTGTCAGCATATGTGTGGCACCATTAGGTTCTGCATCTGATTTAACAGTACTTTCAATGCTTTTTTTTATTTTTGTTGTTTTTTAAATAATATTGGTTACTCCACCAGGTCTTTTCCCTGGTATGTGGCCATTATACATGGAATAGTTGCTTATTATGTGTGGAGAGTGGCATAGATGATGCTGTTCTATGAGTAGCCCTGATTTTAGAGAAGACCATTGTTTATGCCAAATATATTTGGTAGATCTACTTTTAATGACTTTATTCTGGTTGGTGGATTGTAAGTTACAATATTAGATGCTGTCAGTGGTCCAGGATTTAAATGTATGTCTCCTATTAGTTTAAATTTGACAGGTGGGATCTATAACTTAGAAAGAATTTCTTTTTAATGTTGAAAAAATATTTATGTACTTTGCTAAGACCTTGACATGTTTGAGACATATGAAGTTTTTTTGCATAAGGGCCTATCGAGTTTGTAGGACTATGGAGCAATAATATAGCGCTCTGTGTCTCTACCTGAGGAAAATCAGTTGATAGGAATAGTTTTAGTGTAGCAGTATCTGAGATGTAAACAAATGAGTAATAGTAGCAACTAAATACAATAAATGGAAAAAAAAAAGTCCAGGAAAAAACACTTTAATAATCTTAGCGTCTCGGCTCTCAAACCTTCAAGAGACAGTAATAGTAGTAGTAGTAATGTGGCTGATAATATAGTTTTATTAAATTCATGAGTAGGGTGGCAGTTTACAGCACACTAAACAGGACTATCTATCTATCTATCTATCTATCTATCTATCTATCTATCTATCTATCTACCTATCTAGCCATCTAGCTATCTACCTACTGTACCTACTATGTGTGTGCATGTGAGTCTGAGGTGGAATACATAATGCAAAGCTGACTTTTTCTTTTCTAAAAGATTTTAAAGAAATATTATTTTTAAAATGAGCAAGAGGGCAGTAGGCAGTATATTGCAAAATCCAGTTTTATCTCCAAAAGATTACAGGCAGTCATTGCTGATAGCTGTTGCTCTAGCTATATACACATTTTCACTGCATTTTGCAAATACAGTGACTTGCATCATGAAAATCACTATATAGTTAATGATGACTTAAGTGATGCTTAACAAAACAAAGTTAATGAAATACCAGATATAATTCAGAATGAAAGAATACGACTGGCAGCACTTTCTCTGCACTCAGTCTTTTACAGACTCCTCTATAGAGATCTATGTCGAGCCTTTAATGCCATGAAAGATCCAACCCTATTTGATCTCCTATTCCTTCACAGAACTAATAGTTCATCAAATAGTTGGTTAAAGGAACTAAACTTTCATCAACAGATAAATAAGATGCATTGGCGATATAGATTCATAGCTCAACATCTCCCTCACTTCTGGAATGCATTTTATCTATGTGTCAAGCAGAGTAGCACCCTTGCCACCTTCAACATTAACCTGGATAATTGGACAATAAGCAGCCTCAAATTCTCTCTTGGTCTATCCTGTCCTGCCCTCCTTGAGCCTAGAAGGAAGTTTTGAATACGTTTTTTTCCCTAGGCTTGAAATATTATGCAGACCAGTTGCCTAGTACTTACCTATGAGGCTATCATGACCACTTAACTCGCTTTTCGGGTATGGCCTCAAAGGGGGATTTGTGCCATAGGAATGGAGGACTGCAGTGGTACCCTGGTTCGGGTGGGGTGGATGATTGGCTGACCCAGGGTGCTGCAGACCCATGAATTTGGCAGGTCTAAGGTGCAGAGCCATGGACTGAATTGTCATGGAGGTGGTCGGCAGGGGCTTGGGTGGCTTTCTGGTGTTGGGCTCAACACAGCTTCACTTTTACTGTGGATGGTCATTCCTTTTGGACCTGGTGGACTTTTGTGAGGGGGTTGGTGGAGCATTTGGTGGGGGAGGGTGATGCATACCACCTGCCTTGGTCTTGCTTGTGTGTTCAGTGTGGTGGCCCACTTGGGTGTAGCTGTCAGGCTCACCAAGCTGGGCATGAACCCCTGCATAGTTCACTGGATTGTCATCTGCTTTGGGGACAAGCCTGGGTTGTTGGGGTTGGTGAGGCCTCCTCCACTGGGGGATTGGTCACTGGCAGGGCACCTCGGGTCTCCGCACTGGGAGTGCTCCTATTTTGCATCCGCTTCTCAGGGGTGGAGCCTAATGTCAGGGATGTTTGGCTAGCTGGGTTTGCATATGACTGGGAAAAAAAGGAATGAAAGGATAGAAATGCAGGAAATTTGAGACTCATGGGGCTCAAACCTTGGGAGCAAAGATTCTTTATTGTGTTGGCTTGCACTCGCACAGAGCTATATTAAATTATTTTAGTCAGAGTTGCTATAGCAGACCATTGTGCATAGGGATGCCTTGTGAATATTAACAGACTCACATACATGTCATTTTATGGTCAGTAATAAAGAACAGCCACATCTGAAAATGAAAGAGAAAGTGTTTTCTTTTTCTTACTCTGTAACAATCTTCTTTCCAAACAGTTAAAGCTCATGCAGTGCTTCAGCAGTCCATTGCTAATCTTTTAATTTTAATGTAATAATATTCTACTAAGTTAACAAAGCAAAAGCTAAGTCAGCAGTTTTATAACAAAACAATTACATTACTCTGATATGTATACATCTGTCGTTTGGTGCTGGTCATTGCACATTTAATCCTGGACACTATAACATTTACAGCCTATACATAGGTGAACTAGTGAAAGCAAAGCTATTTTTAACTAGAACTAATGACTGTGATTATTATTCTGTATGTGAAACATTTAAAAAATATTACAGTTTGTCCTCTTCACCTCTGATGTTATTTTTTTGTGCAGAAGTGTGTTCATTCACATCTTTAAAATACATTACTGGAGGGCAAACAATACAGTATGTTGAGGATGTATTAATTCTGCTATGCAAATGCTCACTTGTGAACTCCATGTCATTTCTCAAGAACAAAATGTTCTTTGATGCTTCTGCATAATCATGTTTTTCCAAAGTAAGGAAAAGCAGGGGATGGTGACTGCCTTGTAATTCAGATATTTGCATAACTGAAAGTTGCATTTAGACAGCTGCCCTGAGTATTGCTTCAGATGCTAATAAAATACAGCAAGTGGAGGCCGAAATTAATACATGAAGCAAATGAGTGCTATTAAAATACAATGCTTTCATAGATGGATAACTGAGCTATTGAAACTGACTGAAGCCAAACCCAGGTCAGATATGTTTTCTTTGTAGCTGTTTTTTTATAACAGAATAGGTTTTACTGCAGAAAACAAAATTATCACGGGAAGCTAATGCTGTCATAACATTCATGGCCTTGATTAAAAGGCAGTAGGAAGGCAACTTTAAGTAGCCATTAAAACCTTGTACTTTGCTCTTCCTACCCCTTCTACTCATTAACTGTAATTCCTTCCTTATTAACCATAATACTATCTCCCTCTAAAACATCTTGATTGTACTAGCATGCTGTGTTATGCCTGTATTCTGCACTGCTGAATTTACTGTGATAACCTGTAATATGCATTGTAAATATGATTTTTTTTGTTTAATGTTTTCCTTATTCGTTATCTTGTTAATTTCATTGTTCTATCTTGGAGCTTATCTCCCCGGGCCTCTACTGAAAATGGACATGTATCCAGTTAGACTAGCCCAGTCAACAAATGTAAATAAAATAAATAATAAAATAAAATATTACTGCATGTTCTCTCTTCCATGAATGCTTTCCACCCAGCTTTGTATGAAGTTATACTGCGCTGCTTATGTAGAAAGGTCGATGGTTAATACCTTTTTTGCAGAGTACTAGAGTCAAAAACTACTAGTGGCATTTTGTTTTTCACACCCTGTACATTTGAAGGGTGCCCTTCCTTAACTGGTACATTGTGTGAACAGAGATCTAGGAAGTATAACATACAGAGGTTGTATTAATTGGGACATGTAAGTTGATTGATTGCTGTTACATCGTGTGATGGAAGATCAAACACATTTTGCAGAAACAATGGAGTTTTCTCCTTTCTCCAGTATTGTGCAGCCTTGGAGTAGGTATATAATGTTTCAGGGGATGAGGGTGTGCCCTCACATGGGGGATGTTGGGGGTTGCCTCCTGAAAAAAAATGCCTCTGATATTCACCAAGAGTTATTTTGCCCATTTTTTCAGACTGTCACCATTTGCTTTAACAGTTGTTAATAGATCAGCATGATTCCATACTGGTTCTAACATGCAAACACATGCTTGCAAAAGGATGACCAAGATAAAACAATATACAGCATTATGTGCTCCATAACAGAAATTAGAACCAGTACTGACTAATGCTGAACAGTGTGATTACAAAGCTGTAACTCTATGCAAACATCAAAAATCAAGAGGACTTATAAACTGCAAGGTTTTCTTACACCCATCATAGTTATATACTAACACTGAGACTTCTGCACCCTAGAGTACAGGGGATTGACCATCCTACGTCAGTCTTGATGCAACTACATCTATCAGATTATTCAGTTTTGTGATTGCACTATTGAGCTCCAGTTACTACTGTGTAAAGATTCCTTCTGAACGCCAACACTATGGTCTTAATTTTTGACAGTCACTATTTTTGTGTATCATATAATATAAAATAATAGCCGCATATAACAGAAAATACTGTTTCACATTATTTTATATAATTCTTAGTATCATTTGGAGCAAGGTTGCTGGAGATAATATACTCACAATTGTGTTCAGTTATTCTTGAGAATGAATTTCTGTAGAATAAAGAAACGATAATTCTCAGAAAGAGTCTTACTTACTAGAGGTCGAAGCACATTCCTTCAACACAAAGATTTTCAAAAGATGAATATCTAAACTAATGAGTTAAAAACCCTTCAAAACACGCAAAAGCTTTTTTGTTGTATAGGTCAACCCCTCCATGCACTCCGGCATTTGGGCACTTTGCTCACATGTCCCCTAAAGTATATATGCCAACTCTACAGATTCACGACAGTAGAGAAAAGAGGGGAAAAATGCTAGGCCAGCTCATACAATTCAACACACTGTGGTAAAACACTTTGGCCAAAAACACCCACCGCATTCTTGTCTTGGTGCTATGACAGCCTCTGTTATTTGATATCCAGTACTGAGAGTGATAATTAAATATAAACAACAGGAATATTTCATTTTATTTTACAACATTGCAAATATCATTTGGTGCAGTCTTTGCATGTGATGATGTGTCAGCACTGGGAATCTCTTGATTGATCTGTGATTCTGGTCTTTGCCTGATTGATTCTGGTATTCATCGAGACATGCAATGGTCAGCTTCAGACATATAAAGTACATTATCAGTAGACTGTATTAACTGTGTTGTGTAAATGCATTCTTGTTGAAATATTCATTGGAAAAATACTTTCAGCATATTAGGTGCTGGTATGTTTTTGAAGTTATCTTTATGTTATTAATAATATAAATATTTTACTGCAGAAAGAACCATAAAGGCTGACAAAGACTCTGTACGTGGGTATTGGCCTTTGACCTATTGGATGTAAGTATGTATTAATGTATGTATGTATGTGTGCATGTGTGCTTAAAACATGTGTGAACATTGAAAATAATCTAATATGTAATCATATGAATCCAATAATATTTGTGTAATTTTTGATTTGCATTTCTCTGTGTTTAATATGACTATATTACTGTCATCTATACTGTATGCAGTGCCTTTTTCTCCAGGCCCCAATAGAAAGGGGGGTCATATGTGATCAAATCAGGCAATCCTGGTAAGCAAATGCAATACATAAATATGTAAAAAGAGGTAGAATAAAGAATGCACACACCTCCAGACTGGTAGCCCAACATAATGCATCAGAGATACTTCAGGTGCAGCTAACCCCAGATGAAACAGCAATTCAGGATTTGCCTGCTATAGGTCCCAAACCATGTCCCAAGAATCACACCATGTTCCTAAGCACCATGGAGAATATTAGGGTCCAACTTAACACTCTCATACTGGGTGTCGTCAGCTACCCCTCCATTAACTGGGAAATTACTCATGTACCAATACAATTGCCCAACGTTTCCTGGAATTCATTAATTCCAATGTCCTGGAACAACTCATTCTTACCCCCACTAGTGGTAGCAACATCCTTGATATGGTCATTACTAACACGGGCGACTGTTGCTCTACACCAATAGTCAACTCCTCTCTGGTTGCATCCGACCACAAACTAATCACCTTGGAAATCCACATCCCTTGTACCCTCTCCCCCCTGCCAAGGTAACTACCATGAAAAACTTCTCCAAAGCTAACTTTGGGCTCCTAAAAACACAGGTGGATAACTTCACAGCGCCCATGCAAATGGAGAATAGTTGCATGACCACCGAATCATACACCAATGCACTGTACAAACATGAACACAAATGCTTGGATCTCGCCATACCAATAGAACCAAGACACTCGCCTCTAAAAAAAGGAAGCCAATCTGGTGGTCCCCTGCCATAAACAAACTCTACTACAGAAGGAGGAAACTGATGCGGAATAAGGTGAAGTCCCAAGACTGGAAAAACTTCCTTATCAGCCTCAGCAAAAGTTGAGATCCCTCATCAAATCCTCTAAAGCTAGCTGTGAAAACAGAATTGCAGCAGATAGTAAAGACAACCACAAGGCCTTCTATAGTTATATAAAGAATCTCCACGGCAATACCCAGATTTGCTCTGAGCTATTGCACAATGGTACCTCTTATACCGAGCCAACAGATATTACAAATATACTGGCCGACAGATTCAGTTCCAACTTTGCTCCTCTCTCCCCCACCAAAGGAACAACCACAATGCCAGTAGATTGCCAGCCACCCAGTATTACTGCTGCACAGGTTCAAACAGCAATGTCCAAGGCCAATAATACAGCTTCTATAGGACCTGACAATATCCCTGGCTGTATTCTACATGAATGAAAGAGTGAACTGGCACCTCACCTGTGTTCCCTTTTCAATTACAGACTCATCTCAGGCTTTGTCCCTAATGAATGGCACACTGCTACAGTCATCCTTCTCAATAAAGTAGGAGCAACTACAGACCCTGGGAACTATCGCTCCATTAGCCTGATGAGTCTGATATGCAAAGCTATGGAATGCATCATTATGGACCTAATAAACAAGGATATAGGGAATCACCAAACTCTGGATCCCACACAGTTTGGTTTTGTGAAGGGTAGATCATGCCTGCTCATTCTGGTCAACTTCTTGAGTTAATCACCAGAGCTGTGGATGAAGGCGAGGTGGTTCATACAGCCTACCTTGATCTGGCCAAGGCCTTTGATACCATTCCCCACTCAGGAATCATAGAAAAACTCACTAAGCCAGGCATCAACTCCTATATCACTAGGTGGGTTGCAAATTGGCTCACAGATAGAACCCACAGCTTGAAAGTAGCTGACTCCAAGTCAGACTGCTGGCCTGTCACGAGTGGAGTCCCACAGGGTTCGGTCCTGGGTCCTCTCTTGTTTGGTATCTACTTCTCTGAAGTCCAGGCAAACACGAATGGACTCTGCCTGACAAAGTTCACAGACAATTGCAGGTTGGGAGCTATTATTAATTCCCCAAGGCCTCACTGAGAACAACGACTGATGTCAGAACCATGGCCTTAAGCTCAATGCCAAAAATGTGCCATCATCCCCTTTAGGAAAAACCTGGTTCCCATGAATTACCACATCGATGTTAGTCCACTGAACACAGAAGGAGTCATAAGAGATCTGGGAACACAGGTTGACATCAACCTCTCTCTTTTGACCATCACATTGCCACTGTGGTTAGAAAGCCCTTCTATGTGGCACATCTCATTACTAAGGGTTTTGCATCCAGGAAGAAAGAGGTCATTGTCTGCCTCTACTCTACTCCCATTAGGCCAATCGTTGAGTACAATGGCCCATTTGGCATGTACCTCGCTAGACACCTGCAGCAAACTGGAGAGGCTACAAAAGTACCTCACAAAGAGGATCCTAGGCCTAAGACACTTGTCCTATATGAAAAGACTCAAAAAACTCCAACTATTCGTCTCATATTGCCTACTTAGAGGCAATCTCTGCTTGACTTACAAATCCATGTCTGACCCAGCTCTTTTTTTCTCCCCTTTTTTCTATATTAAGTAATGTACTTACTTGCTATCTTGAACTATACACTGTATTGAATGCATTTCATATTGTATTGACTTATGTCCTCTCTGTATTATCCAATTGTGTACTTGTATACACATCTGAAGTCATTTTATGGAATTAGCCTGTATACCTCCCCTTTTTTCTATATTAAGTAATGTACATACTTGCTACTTTGAATTATACACTGTATTAAATGCATTTCATATTGTATTGACTTATGTCCTCTCTGTATTATTTCTGTATTATCCAATTTTGTACTTGTATACACATCTGAAGTAATTTTATATTGTCCTGCAACTTTATTATCATGTGTGTCATGGAGCTTTTCTCCCCGGGCCTCTACTGAAAATGGACATATATCCAGTTAGACTAGCCCAGTGAACAAATGTAAAATAAAAATAAATAATAAATAAATTAGAAATGCTACATCTAAATAAATCTCAATCCCTCTGCACCACATGCTCCAAAGACCATAACCTCATTACCACAATCAACAGAACAAGCTGGAGGGACAGGTTCATAACCCAGAGACTGCCCATGCTATGGAATAGACTTCCCATACATGTCAAATAGAGCAACTCACTGGCCCTCTTCAAGAGAAATCTTGATGAGTGGATGGGAAATAGAAAATTCACACCAGGGATCACTCCAGTGGCTCTACTCGACAGAGGCACTGGGAACCAAGGTCGGGTGGCAATATGTCAGGGTAAACCTATGGGCAATGCTTGTAAAGGCTCCAGGGCAATTAGCCTAGTACACACCTAAGAACCTATAAAAAACTGACCATGATTAATCAATATAATGCAATATAGTGTTAGTATTGTGATAATATCAATAATTTCTATAATTGTATGCCTATAAGCTGTATGAAAGGTCGACTTTATTTTTCCCTCTGGCTTTCTGTGAAGCACTGTTACAATTAGTAAGTATAAAAGAAAAGCAAATCAAAACCTAAAACAGGCATATAATAAACAAAGGCAAATCATGTGACTGCAATGAAACAACGAAAACAATTTTATTGCCATTTTGTTTTTATTGACCTCCTTTACTTATGCTGTATGTGTTTAAATGACAGATATTTTCTGTTGATAATAAGATAATTAATAAAACGTACATAAATCTTGGTAATTAATAAACACAAAATGAAACAGATTTAACTATATACAATATGTACAATGTCCTGAAAAAAGATTTTTTTTTACTCAAACAATGCGTTTCCATTTCTCAGTAAAGGAGTAAACAGTGTAACGATGACTGTGAAATTATTCGTTGTGAAGATGTAAAATCCATTTGTAGTGTCAATAAGAGATATAACTTTTTTCATAGGTTCATATGTTAATAGGTAGGTACTAGGCTATCTGCCCGAGGGCATTTATAAGCCTAGACAGAGTGTGTCAGCTTTTGCCGCCCCATTGATTAATTAACCGAGCCTCTGTCAAGCAGAGCCAATGAAGTGATCCCAGGGGTGTATTTTCTGTTACCCATCCACTCATCAAGGTTTCTCTTGAAGAGTGTTAGTGAGGGGCTCTGCCTAATGTAGTTAAGAATTTTGCTCCAAAGCATGGGGAGTCTCTGTGACAGGAATCTATCCCTCCAGTATGTTCTATTTATTGTTGTGGCAAGGATTAGCTCACTAGAGCGAGTGGCTCTCAGTGACTTGGATTTCTTTAGGTGGAGCATGTCCATCAATTCTGAGTTGGACATGGCTTTGTAAGTCAGGCAGAGATCACCTCTGAGTAAGCGATATGTGACTGAGTACAGCTGGAGTTTTTCCAGTCGGGCTGCATAGGACATATGTTTGAGGCCAGTAATCCTCTTGATGAGGTACTTTTGTGATTTTTCCAGCTGTTGCAAGTGTCTTGTGAGGTACATCCCAAATGGGGCATTGTACTCTATGATAGTTCTGATGATTGATGAGTAGAGGGGCACTATAACCTCCTTATTTCTAGATGCAAACCCTTTAGTAATTAGATGGGCTACACAGAAGGATTACCTAACTACTTGGGAGGGTTGGGAGGGTGGCCTAATGGTTAAGGTGTTTGCCTTACAAACACAAGGTACAGAGTTTGAGTCTCATAAGGGATAATTTGCTAAGCTTAAAATGGCTTGTAAGGGCAGTTAGCTTAGTACTAACCTATGAACTATGAACTTTGGCAATATGATTGTCAAAGGAGATATTACTATCTACCTGGGTCTCCAGATATCTTATTACCTCTTCTGTATTAAGGGGGCTGCCACCTATGTAGTAATTCATGGGTGTTTTGTTTTTCCCAAACGGGATGGCTATGCATTTTTTGGCATTTAGCTTGAGACCATGACTTTGACACCAGGTCTCCGTCTCAGTAAGGCCCTTTTGGAGAATGTCCGTGTCAGCCGGAGAGTCAACCACGGCTCCCAATTTGCAGTCATCAGCAAACTTGGTTAGCCATAGTGCTCCTGTGTTTGCCTGTACTTCTGAGAAGTATATGCCAAATAGTAGTGGTCCCAGGACCGAGCCTTGTGGGACACCTCTTGTGGCTGGTTTAGAGTTGGACCTGGAGCCCACTATTCTTACCGTTTGAGTTCTGTCTGTAAGCCAGTTGGCAACCCATCTTGTGACGTAGGGGTTTATGTTCAGGCTGATGAGTTTTTCTATAATTCCCAAGTGGGGAATGGTGTCAAAAGCCTTGGCAAGGTCAAGGTAGGCTGTGTGAACTACCTTCCCCTCATCTATGGCCTTGGCGACTGTCTCGAAGAAGTCAACCAGGCTTAGTAGGCATGATCTGCCCTTAACAAAGCCAAACTGGGTCAGGTCAAGTGTTTAGAGGATCCCAATGTCTTTGTTAATGAGTTCCATGATGACGCACTCCATAGCCTTGCAGACCAGGCTAGTCAGGCTTATGGGGTGATAGTTACCAGGATCAGCTGTGGCCCCTCCTTTGTGGAGAGGAATAACCATTGCTGTGCACCATTCTGTGGGCACGTAGCCTGTGGAGAGTCTGAGGTTGAGGTTTTACAATGATTATTGATGAAAAGTTTGGGATGAGTTCTGAGTTCCTTGACTTTGGTTTCTTTAAATGCAGTTTATTATAACAAAGATAATAAATCTTCAAAGGCTGGAAGAGAATTAGGAGTGGAGAGATATTTTCTATGGGAATTAAAATATGCATCTGTAATCTCTTAATGACTGAGTGGAAAGCTATCTACATATGCAAAATAAAAACAAAATACCAACATACTTTACATCATAATAATTAGAATCAGTTCTTGGTAAAATAAATAAGTTTCACTGTACAGAATTTCTTACTTTAAGTAATTAATAAAGCTATAATAAACACATAGAAGTGAAGACAGGACCTCTGCCAATGCCCCAACTGAATCTATAAATTCTAGCAGGACATACTGATATCATAGTGAAAGAATTTAGTAATTAGATAGTTGCTTAACTGGTAAATATTTATAAGCAATTTGTTAACTGCCAAACAACAGTGGCCATTTACAGAAACCCTCATTAGTAAATACATCATTAGCAAGATGTGAGAATCACTGTCAATAGTATGTGATAATAGGAATTCTCCCAAGACTTCCATGTGTTCCCAGGACTTTTAAAAATAAAGAAACCATGCACATTAAAAATTACCCTTTTTACTAAAAAGCATCTGCAGCAATTAATATGTGATTACATGTCATGCTTTTGTTTTATATGTTTAAATAATTTCGCAGTTGATCTTTAGACTTACATTAGAAATGTCCAACTGTAAAAAAAAATGGTTGTGATGAAGCAACGTACAGCATTATGACTTTGATAATTTAACAATCAATGTTCTTTCCTGAAGTTCACTCAAGGCAAACAAAAATCTTAGTGTTATTTTATTTTTGTATCTTGCCCTTGTTTTCTATTGCGAGCACTTAAATGATAAGTCAAGCAGTCATAGTAAGTGAAAAATATTGGAAGACTTTGCTAGCTCTGCTGCACAAGTGTATGATTTTAAAGTTAATCCCTGGGAAATAAACTACAGCATTACTATGATGATGATGATGATGATGATGATGATGATGATGCGTTGACAAGCAATTTTCAAACAACATTTTGTGCAGTGTTGCATATTAAGTCTAGAGTTGTCCTTACACACCTTAATGCTTTATTTATACAAATGCTCAAAATAATTTTTTGTGGTCAGTTAAATATATCTGACAACTCAAATGCTTCTACTACATAAATACACAGTTGTGAAAATGTGATTGTGGGAAAATGACATTCAGTATTACGGCTTTGATGCATTTACAAGTGCTATTCTCTGATACCCGGTTATGAAAAGAAAAAAAAAAACAAACATTGTAAGGGGAATGTTTAATTTTATTTTCCATCATACCTCTCAACCTCTTAGCTCAAGAAATCTGGACGAAGCCTAACATAATGGGGGCAAAGGACAAATTTTAAATGCTGCTCTAATAAACTTAAAAATTTGCTAGAATAACAGGATTTGTCTTAGCATGCATTTATGGAGTCTGAAAGTCAAATGTATGTCATTATTTAGTGACTTCACTCCTCAGTTCACTCCAGTGATTTGTCATGAAACCACAGATTTTATGAGCAACAGACCAAAAATATGACGCAAAAATCTGGACATTCTGTGAAAATCTGAACCATTGAGAGGTATTGCATATGAATATACCTGCTGACATATTCTAGCTTTATATTCCATATGTTTACTAATAAATTTATATTTTACTACAGAAAAATATATTAATGGCAAGCAATGTGCAACATTATAGCTTTGATGTTTTAACAAGTGCAGTTCTAATACCCACGTTTGAGAAATAATAGCCTAATAGAGACCATTGGAGTATTTAATTTTGCTTTACATAATTAGAAAATATTTGGTACAGTGTTTGCATGTAGATATTATGGAACACACTGGATGCCCTTTGATACTGTTTTTTGTACTATTAATTTGGTTATTCAAAGTACAGGATTGGGGCCAGTAAAATGCTATGTCTTGAGACTGTATTAATTCCATTGTGTGAAAAAATGTAACTGGAGACCATTTACAGCATTATGATCCTAAGGTTTTGACAAACACTTTTCTGTGCTGGTTAACATTGAGATGTAATAAACATTTATTCATCTTAATTTTACATGTTTGCTTATATTATTGCTTAGTGCTTGCATGAGGATGTGGATGAAGGATCTGCTATAACTGTGATTTCTTGCGTATTACTTTTAATAATAGAAAAGACTGCAGGAATAATAAAATACTTTTACATCATTATGGGCTTGATACTTTCATAAATACTGTTCTCTCCCATCCAGTGTGTGTGTGTGTGTGTGTGTGTGTGTGTGTGTGTGTGTGTGTGTGTGTGTGTGTGTGTGTGTGTGTGTGTGTGTGTGTGTATGTGTGTGTGTGTGTGTGTGTGTGTGTGTGTGTGTGTGTGTGTGTGTGTGTGTGTGTGTGTGTGTTGTCTTTCAGCTTTATCCGGTTAGGGGTCGCCACATCGGAACTCCAGTCTGCTAATGATTGGCAGTAGATTTTCATGAACGCCGAGGTGCCAGCTTGACGTTCAACCTTCAACGAAGGCACGCCCATTTATGCATGTCTTTTGAACGCCCACCCAACCACGGGGAGGACATGCAGACTCCACACAGAAGGCACTCCCTGCACTCGAGCCAAGAATCGAACGGGAGAACCTCTTGCTGTGAGGCAACAATGCTACCGTTGCACCACCACGGAAGTCAAAAGGTAATAGCAAAGTAAATGCAGCAGGTATATTTGAAATTATGTTAAACGACTGCAAACATCTTCTAGTGTAGTATTTGCATTTGGATATTATGTTACTGTGCAGCATCTAGATTGCCCCGTGATATTGGATGCTGCACTGCAAAATATGATCTTTATTCAGCCTTGTAAATTACAGCATCTGGTAGGTATATTAATTCAGTTCTGCAAAGGCAGACTTGTGAAAATAATGTAATGCTGTTTTGATGAAAATCAGATCTATAAATTCCTTATTTTATATGGACTACCAAAACTATATTTTTACCAGTTTGTTGCTCTAACATGATTTAAGTACACTTTTGGCTTAGAAAGTTATTTTCTAGTGAACATCAACACAATCTTCTGTTTGTTTCTGCATGATGTGACAATGCTTTGTGTGAAATAGTGGAGGCATACTATCTTTTCATCCATTAATGAGTACCATGGGTCCTTTACTTGACTAGAGTCATGTCTGAATGTTTTAGTTTTAGTGACTGAAGTATGATTAGCCAGTATTTAACTCTGCCTTGCACTATGTTAGGGTACAATTTAAAGAATATTCTCTTGTGTACCTTGTGTGGGAAAAGAAGGCAGGGCCTTCTGGATCTTTGATTACAAATCAGACGTGAGCATGCTAGCTTGTTTAAGTAACCTAAGTGGTGGAGGCTGATTAAAAGGGAAATTATGACACTGGAAATGCACAATAGCAAGCTTGACGTTTCTTGGATATTTCTCTGAACTCCCTTACGTGTAAGCTTACATCTTTACAGGATGTGATAAATATGGTAGTTGGGAAGAATCATACAAACTTTTCTGTAGCAAGAACGTTAAATATATTTGTTTATTTATTTATATCTATTGATTTTTTTCAGGAGGATAGTGGAGGCATCCATAAAAGAGCGAAAATATTCATGAAATAAAACAATACATAGTGATATAAACTAGATAAAATAAAAATAAGAAAAGATGATCGGCAGGGGTGGCTTGTGCTATTGGACTGCAGGACTGCAGTACCCCCCCCCCTCCAGAAAATAAAAAGAAAAAAATGAAGCAAAAAAAGGAAAAGAAATAAAAAAACAAATGTGAGTCACGGACTTCCACGCATGCATGGTCAGCATTCACATAACATCACACATCCACACAGGAATCTGGACTGCTGGTGAACCAGTCCATATCAGAAGACAGCCATTCTCTGTATAAGGATCCCAGATGTCTATGCATTTACAACTGCATAGACTGGAAGGGGATTGGACTGCAACATCTGCAGGCTGGAGCCTGCTCTAGCAGGGACAAGGACCTTGCTGCTGTCTCACAGGGCTTTTGAAATGCGTATTTGGTAGGATATAAGTGGAATGGAATCAAGCTGCTGCAGGAAGAGTAGGATGTAAGTGGAATTGAGCTGCAGGAAGTGAATTGAGCTCAAGTAGGTGTGTGTGTGTGTGTGTGTGTGTGTGTGTGTGTGTGTGTGTGTGTGTGTGTGTAAAATGTCCCCAACTAGAAGAACTCAGGAAATATACCTGGTGGTGGTTAGACTCAAACCCACCATCACTTGTGAAATTTTTGCTTCATATTGCTGTTCTGTTCCTCATAAAATATGTGGTTTTCTGGAAAATAATGACAGACATTTGAATTTCAGACATCATATTCTTCAGAAAGTACATGGTAACACAAAACCTTTTATTCTAGCAATTTTCTGTTTATAAGATCATCGTTGGCTTTGTCTAGATTTTTTGTGCTAACAGGTTGAGAGCTACAGTGAGAACTGAATTCATTGAATATGTCTGGGGGCTGTGTTCCACCATTATTGACTTTGTCTAGATGTTTTGTGCTAAGAAGTTGAGAGCTATGGTGAGAACTGAATTCACTAAATGAGAGCCATTTAAGTTTCAGTCTACCTGTCTTTCAAGAAAGAGCTGATTGATTTGGCATAGTGGTATGTTACTCTGACTGTAGTGCACAGGGTTCTGGGTCCAAGACTTGGCAGTGAAACACATGGCAGTAACACAGCATTTTATTTTTGCTTCATATTGCTGCTCTGTTCCTCATAAAATCTGTGGTTTTCTGGAAAATAATGACAGGCATTTGAATTTCAGACTTCATATCCTTCAGAAAGTATATGGTAATACAAAACCTTTTATTCTAGCAATTTTCTGTTTATAAGATCATTGTTGGCTTTGTTCAGGTTTTTGTGCTAACAGGTTGAGAGCTATGGCGAGAACTGAATTCACTGAATATGTTTGGGGGGGTTGTATTCCGCCATTATTGGCTTTGTCCAGGTGTTTTGTGCTAAGAAGTTAAGAGCTATGGTGAGAACTGAATTCACTAAATGATAACCATTTAAGTTTCAGTCTATGTGTCTTTTAAGAAACAGCAGATTTGGTATAGTGGTATGTTGCTCTGAGTGTAATGCACAAGATCCTGGGTTCAAGACTTGGCAGTGAAACGCATGGTGGATAACATAGCATTTTATTTTTGCTTCATATTGCTGTTCTGTTCCTTATAAAATCTGTGGTTTTCTGGAAAATAATGACAGGCGTGCTAAGAAGTTGAGAGCTATGGTAAGAAATGAATTCACAAAATGATAGCCATTTAAGTTTCAGTCTACCAGCTCTTCATGAAACAGCTGAGTTGGCATAATGGTACGTTGCTCTGACTGTTATGCACAGGATCCTGGGTTCAAGTCTTGGCAGTGAAATGCATGGTGGTTACACAGCATTTTATTCTAGCAACTTTCCAAGATTATACAAGCAATGTTTAAAATGTGTCCCTAGTTTTTGGGCTTTTGTCCCCCACCCCAAAGAATTTTGGCTTTTTTCCAGATTTCTTGTGGTTCAAAGCTGAGCGATATAGTTGAGTGTTGAGTGGATTTTCCAAGGAGCTGAGAGCTTGAAGAGAAGTTTAGTGCTGCTTATGCTGAGTCCGCTTGCATTGTTAATAGCACAACAGGTAGTGTACTTGCTTTTGATGCAGATGGCTGTGGGTTCTACTCCCACAGTATGTGGATGTATTGCTGATACTGTACTGTGCTGTATTGTACTTTTAAAGGGGGTGGATGCTGCAGTCCTGAGAATGTCCTCTTTGGCAGTGATACCTAGTAATGATCAACCTGTTATCAGTTTGCCACCCATTCCCTATTGCAATATTACTTGCTTATCATTTTTTATGTAACATAGGCAATTTATTCCTCAAGGACAACAGGCAGTTCATTTGTAGATGAAACAATGAAATATAAAGTTGTGTGCTAGCAGCAACCTCTTCATTAGTTACAGATCTCTTTAATGTTGAATTATTTAGATGACTTTTACTTCTGCAGAGATTGTGCATATTTACTGATACTGGTGGATTGTAGATGTTTGAGTAGATGTTTATGATGGAAGTGCTCTGAAATGGGCAGTTTTGTCATTATTGGTGCATGCATTTTGTTTCATTGTTTACTGGAAAAATATTCAAAACAACACCTTCTAACAACTGTACTGTATTATACAAGGAATATAATTTAATACAGTCAGGAAGGTGTATCAAAGAACACATGTATGTTTCCTGTGCAAGGGGCTTATGATTTGAAAAGAGCCCAAAGTTAATCTTTATCTGCTACTGGCCAGATGTTTTTTCTTTGAATGTGGGTTTCAATGCTGTTTCAATGAATGTAAATTTCAGGGGCAGAGAAGTTTTAGTGCTAAGTCTATTTTCACCGTGAGCCTGCATTGCTTTGTTTAGCAAATGTCTATTAGTGTTTGTGCTATAAAATGTAAAATAAAACTTTTAAATGAAATCAAAATCATTATATAATGAAAGCAGTATGCACACTACAGTGTTTATGGTAAATGGGGCAAAATAGCCAAGTGATGGGACATTGTAATTGCTGCAGGGGGAAGGCCCCATTTGACCATGATTTTGTGAGGGGGGAGTGTGGCAATCTCAGACAGCCCCGGCTGAACTATACCTCTCAACTGTCCAGATTTTTGCAGAATGAATAGATTTTTGCTTCTTATTTTTGGTTTGTTCCTCATAACATTTGTGGTTTTCTGACAAATCATTTAGGAATGACGTCACTAAATAATGACAGGCATTGAGTTTCAGACTTCACACCCTTCAGAAAAATGCATGCAAAACCTGTCATTCTGTCAAATACAAGAGCAATTTTTAGTACTGTTTGTATGTTCCTCCAATATATTTGGCCTTGTCCAAATTTCCTCTGTTACAAGGTATGGGAAAATAAATCACTTGATTATTTTTTTTGAATATTTTTACAGATTACTGTTTTTAAAATTTAATATATATATATATCACTTTGTCTATAATGTATCTTTACAAATCCTTATCTGTTTAAAAACTTTCATTTGTGTCTCTAGTGCTTGCTGTCTGTAGGCTATTTTGGCCCACCTTTTTTTGATTATTTTTACAGATTACTGTTTTTAAAATTTAATATATATATATAGCACTTTGTCTATTTTGTATCTTTACAAATCCTTATCTGTTTAAAAACTTTCATTTGTGTCTCTAGTGCTTGCTGTCTGTAGGCTATTTTGTCCCACCTTTTTTTGATTATTTTTACAGATTACTGTTTTTAAAATTTAATATATATATATAGCACTTTGTCTAGTCTGTATCTTTACAAATCCTTATCTGTTTAAAAACTTTCATTTGTGTCTCTAGTGCTTGCTGTCTGTAGGCTATTTTGTCCTACCCTCCCCTCCTGTTGGTGTTTTGCTCTTATACTTGGTGGCTTTGCAGTTGCTCGCCCCTACTGTGACACTCCTCCCAGTCTAGTGTCATTAGCTCATTCTGCCTAATACAGAGAGAACAGTTGATAAGGCCTTCTGTTCCTCCTTTTTCCCTTTCAAAAAGAAAAACAAAACTTTTTTTTTTTTCGCCTGAACCTCCTTGTGTTCTGACTGTGCTTCTCAAACATTTTGGAAATATACAGTATATTTCAGAGCATTTATTATAACTGTAATAGCCTTTATATTGCTACAACTCAAGTGCTCTAGGCTGCACTGCATCTGAAGTGTTTGTGTGTTTTAGCTGATTTTCTGTATATATAGACTTTTCTGTTTCTTTTACTAAATAAGCTCTGTAAAGTTGTTTTATTGCATTCCTGCCTGTATTTCTGAGTTTTTTTCTTTTTGCACTTTTAAAGTTTGTTTTTGCTTAGTTTAATTGGTAGGCTACACACTCAAGTGCGCTAGCCAAATTAAAGCATTTACTGTGTTTCTGTCCCTAATTTCTGCTACTTTGTAAAAAAAAAAAAAAATCCTTGTTTCCTGCCTTTACTGAACTAGAATAGTCCAGTCTTCAGGTATTGCTGATCTCTGGGCTGTGTCATAGTTCCTGTGTTGCCCATACCCTTATTTGGATAGGAGGAAGCTTCTTTGTTCACCAGTGAGAGTGGGGAGCTCTGAGCAGCCTATCTGTCCCTTGAGGAGTGGTTCCAGCCCAGTGACCTGTAGCTTATGGGCCATTTTGGGACATTTCCTATCTTTTTCTAACCCCCTGCTTTAAAGCCAGCTTTAGCGCACTTTTGCGCTTGTAATTTAAAGTTTGTCCTGTTTTTTGCACTTACCTGTTGAGGCTACACACTCAAGTGCGCTAGCCTGTGTTAAATATTTATTGCATTTTCCTGCTCTTTGTTGCAAAAAATATATATATATATATCCTTGTTTCCCGTCTTTCCTAACCTAGAGTAGTCCAAATACAGGCTTTGCTGTATTCTGGACTTTTGGAAAAGTTCCTGTGTTGCCACTTCCTTTCATGGATTAAGGGAGGCTTTTTTGTTCACCAGTGGCAGTGGGGAGCTTAGAGCAGCCTATCTATCCCTGGAGGAGTGTTCCCAGCACAAGAATCTGGTAGTATATTGGCTATTTTGGGCCAATTTCTTGATTTTTCAAATCCCCCTGTATAAAACCCACTTTGGTGAGGTTTTTGCGCTTGTTACTACTCAGCCAAGCTCCTTGTGGTCCTGCAGAGTGGTGCTAGCAGCAGAGAGGCTAAAAGAGTGACTGCTAACCTGATAAAAGTGTTTTTTTCCAGCTACTACCTGGGCGACTGTCCGATCTAGCTAAACTGCAAATATTTCTGCTTCTTGAACTGTTTTAAACTGTCTAAAGTTGTTTTTGCACCTGCACTTTTAAAGTTAGTTCTGTTTGCTGCATTTACTTGTTGAGGCTACACACTCAAGTGTGCTAGCCTGTGTTACATATTTATTGCATTTTCCTGCTGTTTGTTGCAAAAAAGAAAAAAAAAAAGTTATCCTTGTTTCCCATCTTTCCTGACCTAGAGTAGTCCAAATACAGGCTTTGCTGTATTCTGGACTTTTGGAAAGTTCCTGTGTTGCCATTTCCTTTCTTGGATAGAGGGAGGCTTCTTTGTTCACCAGTGGCAGTGGCGAGCTTGGAGCAGCCTATCTGTCCCTGGAGGAGTGTTCCCAGTGCAGGAATCTGGCAGTCTGTTGGCCGTTTTGGGCCAATTTCTAGCTCTTTCAAGTCCACCTGTATAAAACCCGCTGTAGCGTGGCTTTGCGTGATTTTGTGCATAGCGCGGCATCGAGCAGCACCGCTTAATTGGGTTTGAGTGCTCTTCACTTTTTCCCTTGGAACTGATCTAATTCTCATAATAAACACCCTATTCCTACGCTAAAGCCTAGCACTTGCTCACTAAAGCAATTATATAAGTCAGCACTAAAAAATTAAAAGCACTATACCCTCACAAACTCCCCTTGAGTAACTTGTTCCCCATTGTCCCTTTTTTTCAATTATAAAGGAATTCCCAATACTATTCTAGCATGTCGAAAGGTCAGTTGTCAATCTCCTCTCCGGTCCAGCTGGTGAACCTGGGAATCTTGAGGCAATGTTACAACTGCCTCATGTAGACAGACAACCCTCTCCTCCTCCCAACAAATTCAAACACATGTGAGAGATGCAACCATATAGCCAAACTGGAGGCTAAGCTCTCTCAACTCAGTACTGGCGTAACAAGTCAGGAGGAGAAGGAAACCACACTCACTACAATTCCAGTCTCACATAGACCTACAACGACAGCAAACCAAACACATAAACACACAAAAACATACTTGGAGGTTGTAAATAAAAATCTGCCTAAGCAGCAGACACCTCCAAAGCAGACACCCAAGCAACCGCTACCCCAAAACAAAACACATGCAACACATAGCTCACAAAGCCTGTGTGCCGAGCAGTCACAGCCCTTAAGGCTAAACAACACACCTGATACACTTGTAATAGGTGACTCTATCATCAGGCACACTGATGCCCCGCTTACCAGGCTGAACAAGGAGAAGGTCACGGTGAGCTGCCTGTCGGGCGCTAGGATCCGCCACATAACACAAGCACTCAGGTTACTCCAAGGCAAGTACAAATATGACTCAGTCATTGTCCATGCTGGTGTGAATGACCTGAGACGTACCTCCCTGGACTACATGAAAAGAGACATAGAGGAGCTCTCTGAGCATGTAGCCCAGGCCGGTATGACCCTGACCTTGAGTAGCATCTTACCCTCACCAAGAATGATGCCACAGTATGAAGACAAGATTATCAATTTCAACAATTGGCTTAAGTATTGGTGTCATTCAAAGGGGATCCAATGCCTGTAGGCCTGGGGTTACATGCTCAACAAGCCACGATGCTTCGCTAGGGACGGCTTGCACCTGTCACCCCTGGGCTTTCGGATATTGGCAAAGGCTCTTGTTACCCCCATAGTGCCTTTTTTAGGCAAGGCTCGAAAGACAAACCCATCTCCATAGGTATCAGAAGGGATAAGAAACTAAGAGTAATGCTACTCAACGCCAGAAGTCTAAACCTCAAGATGCATGCACTCGAAACTCTCCTTAGCATGGAGAACATTGATATCTGTGCAGTAACAGAAACCTGGTTCAAGGCTCTCGAGAGCACCCCAGCACTACCAGGTTATACCTCATACCATGCTTTTCGGCCCCAAAACTTGGACCAAACCACAAAAGGAAGGGGAGTATCAATATTCATTAAAGATACCCACACCTCCAGGTTTTTGGCACAGCACGAAGCATCAGAGACTATCCATGTGCAACTAACAGTGGGCAAAACTGCCTTCCAGTTTATAGTCTGCTACAGACCACCCTCCCAAACCCAGGAACCCCACTCGGCCTTCTTGAGAACACTGGAAAATATGAAGGTCTCTCCAAACACCATTATATTGGGTGACTTCAACTACCCAGCCATAGACTGGGAGCATTACTCTAGCCCCAGCACCCTAGCCCAAAGGTTCCTAGAATTTATAAACTCAAATGCTATGTAACAACTTGTTACCACTCCCACAAGAGGGGAAAACATACTGGACCTGATCATCATCAACATGGGGACTCTATGCTCCAGACCAGAAGTGTATCCCTCACTGGTAAGATCAGATCATAAACTAATCTCACTGGATATTCACATCCCGACCCCACCCAATGCCCAGAAAACCACAGTGAAAAACTTCTCTAAAGCAAATTTCACACTCCTCAAAACCGAGGTGGAATCCTTCAAAGCCCCCGGGCCTGTGGATAATACGGCCCAGACCACAAAATCCTTTATAAACGCATTCTATGAACACCTTCAGGAATGCATGGATCATGCAATCCCAAATAAAACCAAGACCCAATCCTCCAAAGGCAGACGTCTTGTCTGGTGGACGCCAGCCATAAACAAACTATACAATAGAAGGAGGAAGCTACTACATGACAGAGCAAAATCCCAAAAAGGGAAGGCATCTCTGATCAGTATTAGCAAAAAACTACGGGCACTCATAAAATCATCTAAGGCCAGCTTAGAGAGAAAAATTGCACAGGACACTAAGGATAATCACAAGGCTTTCTTTAGTTGTGTTAGGAACCTGAGGGGGAATTCCCAGATATGCTCAGAATTAGTCCAAAATGACAAAAAATACACCGAACCCACAGACATTGCCAACATCCTAGCTGACAGGTTCAGCGCAAACTCCCCCCCCTCCCCACCAAAAAGGGCTAATATCTATCCCAGCAGAGTGCTGCCTCCCTGACATCTCAGATGCTCAGGTAAAAGCTGCCCTCTCCAAAGCAAGAAACACAGCATCAATGGGACCAGACGGTGTCCCGGGCTGCGTCCTACATGAACTCAAAGAAGAGCTAAACCCAAACCTAAAACTACTGTTCAATCTCAGCCTTACTCCAGGATATGTACCCAAAGAGTGTCGTACAGCAACAGTGGTCCCTCTCCACAAAGGTGGTGCCTCAATGGATCCTGGAAACTATCGCCCCATAAGTCTCACTAGCTTGGTCTGCAAAGCTATGGAAAGGATCATCATGGACCTTATTAATAAAGATATTGGGGACCTAAAGACACTGGATCCTACCCAGTTCGGCTTTGTTAAGGGCAAATCCTGCCTCTTAAACCTGGTCGATTTCTTTGAAACAGTCACCAAGGCCATTGACGAGGGGAAGGTGGTCCACACAGCCTACCTGCACCTCGCAAAAGCCTTCAATACAATACCCCACTCGGGCATTATAGATAAGCTCACCAGCTTAAATATAAACCCCTATGTCACTAGATGGGTTGCAAACCGGCTCAAAGACAGAACCCACAATGGTTAGAATAGCTGGAGCCATGTCAGACTCCAAACCAGTTACAAGTGGCGTCCCCCAAGGCTCAGTCTTGGGACCTCTCTTGTTCGGTATATATTTCTCAGAGGTACAGGCCAACATGGAAGGACTGTGGCTGACCAAGTTCGCAGATGACTGCAAACTGGGTGCCATAATAGACTCTCCAGCCGACACAAGCATCCTCCAAAAGGGCCTCATAGAAATAGACAACTGGTGCCAGAGCCATGGCCTCAAGCTAAACGCCAAAAAGTGTATAGTCATCCCCTTTGGCAAAAACAAAGTGCCCACAAATTACCACATAGGTGGTAATCCATTAAGTACAGAAGAAGTAATTAGGGACCTGGGGACCCAAGTTGATAGCAATCGCTCATTTGACAACCACGTGGCCAAAGTGGTTAGAAAAACATTTTATATAGCCCACCTAATCATGAAGGAATTCACATCTAGATCAGGGGAGGTCATCGTGCCTCTTCACTCATCCCTCATCAGGCCCATAATTGAGTACAATGCCCCTTTTGGGATGTACCTTACCAGACACCTGCAGCAACTGGAAAGACCCCAAAAGTACCTCACCAAGAGGATCAAGGGGCTTAAACAGATGCCGTATGCTGCCCAGTTAAAGAAACTCCAGCTCTACTCAGTGGCATACCGCCTGCTCAGAGGCGATCTGTGCCTGACGTATAAAGCCATGTCCAACCCAGAATTAATGGACATGCTGCACCTCAGAAAATCCAAATCCCATCGAGCTACGCACTTGAGGGACTTAAACCTCAGCACTGAAATAACTAGGACATGCTGGAGGGACAGATTCATAACCCAGAGGCTCCCTTAACTCTGGAATAAAATCCCAGTCCAGGTTAGGCAGAGTCCCTCATTGAATCTCTTCAAGATGAATCTTGATGAGTGGATGGGAGATCGTAGGATTACCCTGGGTATCACTTCTGTGTCACTGTTAGACAGAGGCACAGTATACTAATCTCGAAAAAGGGCATAGTAAAATTTATTTAAAATGGGTGGCGAAAGCCATATACACTCTGGCTAGGCTTATAAATGCTCTAGGGCAGATAGCCTAGTATGAACCTATGAACCTATGAACCTATGAACTTTATAGAATTAGATATATCCAGATCCCTCAACTGTCCCCGATTTTGGCTCAAAATGTTGCTCTCTACCTAATAATCCCTCTACAAAATGGCAAATTTGGAAGAAAACATGGAGGGTTTACAATTAATAAATAAGTGTAATGATCAGAGTTATAGATTACTTTTAATTTTAGAAATGTATGTAGATTCTCTTGTTTTGTCAGCTGCTCAAGTTAACAGTACTCATGTTAAAAAGTGTCCCTTCTTTGACAAGTCCCCAGCTGTATTGTGTGGCTATTTTATATTTTTGCATCACATTTTTGGTCTGTTTTTCATAAAATTGTGGTTTTATGGCAAATTAGTGGCAAATCATTAAAGACTGAAGTTAGAAAATAATGACAGACATTTGAGTTTCAGATTTCATACCATTCAGAAAATTCTACTAATGCAAGACCTAATTATCTTTCTAAGTTTATTAGAGCAAAATATTTAAAAATTGTCCTAATTTTTGGGCCTTTGTCTCACTTCTGTTTATGGCTTTGTCCAGATTTCTTGCTCTGCATTTTGAGAGGTATGACAAATGTGTCAGGGCCATCACCATCAGCCAGAGAAATTTTAAATTGTGACATACTTGCTGCACCCCACTCTCCCACGTAGTGAATCTGGATGTGTCCAAGCATGGCAAGGCAAGGAGCAGTTATGCAGTGTTAAGTATGCAGAGTGTCCCCCAATCCACGGTAGACACAAGTACTACAGTGGCTTTTCATCTGTCCTTGATTTTGGAGATTGTTCTGACTTTCTGCCATATTTTTATTGTTGATTTACGCTTCTTCTTATTTAGAAAAGGCATGTTGTTGCAGTGCCTGTTGCACCGTGTTTAAGTAGCAATGCTTTAATGACCATCAAGTAAGCTTGTCTGAGACTGTAAGATGCAAGTAAGCTTTAATAAGCATACTGTTAAAGAATTACCAGCATTGAAAGTCTTTTTGTTGTTGCCATGCAGAGAATATTTACATAACTAGTTAGTGTATAAGCCTCGAGTATTGAAATGCATATGACAGTAGCTCATTATATTTCATAGGTTCATAGGTTCATACTAGGCTATCTGCCCTAGGGCATTTACAAGCCTAGCCAGAATGTGTTTGGCTTTCGCCACCCATTTTAAATTTATTTTGCTATGCCCTTTTTCGAGGTTAGTATACTGTGCCTCTGTCTAACAGTGACACAGAAGTGATACCCGGGGTAAACCTACGATCTCCCATCCACTCATCAAGATTCCTCTTGAAGAGAGTCAATGAGGGACTCTGCCTAACCTGGACTGGGATTTTATTCCAGAGTGAAGGGAGCCTCTGGGTTATGAATCTATCCCTCCAGCATGTCCTATTTATTTCAGTGCTGAGGTTCAAGTCTCTCGAGCGCGTAGCTCGATGGGATTTGGATTTTCTGAGGTGCGGCATGTCCATTAATTCCGGGTTGGACATGGCTTTATATGTCAGGCACAGATCGCCTCTGAACAGGCGGTATGCCACTGAGTAGAGCTGGAGTTTCTTTAACCGGGCAGCATATGGCATCTGTTTGAGTCCTTTGATCCTCTTGGTGAGGTACTTTTGGGGTCTTTCCAGTTGCTGCAGGTGTCTGGTAAGGTACATCCCAAAAGGGGCATTGTACTCAATTATGGGCCTGATGAGAGATGAGTAAAGAGGCACGATGACCTCCCCTGATCTAGATGTGAATCCCTTCATGATTACGTGGGCTATATAAAATGTTTTTCTAACCACTTTGGTCACGTGGTTGTCAAATGAGAGATTGCTATCAACTTGGGTCCCCAGGTCCCTAATTACTTCTTCTGTACTTAATGGATTACCACCTATGTGGTAATTTGTGGGCACTTTGTTTTGCCAAAGGGATGACTATACACTTTTGGCATTTAGCTTGAGGCCATGGCTCTGGCACCAGTTGTCTGTTTCTATGAGGCCCTTTTGGAGGATGCTTGTGTCAGCTGGAGAGTCGATTATGGCGCCCAGTTTGCAGTCATCTGCGAACTTGGTCAGCCACAGTCCTTCCGTGTTGGCCTGTACCTCCAAGAAATATATACCGAACAAGAGAGGTCCCAGGACTGAGCCTTGTGGGACACCACTTGTAACTGGTTTGGAATCTGACATGGCTCCAGCAATTCTAACCATGTGGTTTCTGTCCTTGAGCCAGTTTGCAATCCATCTAGTGACATAGGGGTTTATATTTAAGCTGGTGAGCTTATCTATAATGCCCGAGTGGGGTATTGTATCGAAGGCTTTTGCGAGGTCCAGGTAGGCTGTGTGGACCACCTTCCCCTCGTCAATGGCCTTGGTGACTGTTTCAAACAAATCAACCAGGTTTAAGAGGTAGGATCTGCCCTTAACAAAGCCGAACTGGGTAGGATGCAGTGTCTGTAGGTCCCCAATATCTTTATTTATGAGGTCCATGATGATCCTTTCCATAGCTTTGCAGACCAAGCTAGTCAGGCTTATGGGGCGATAGTTTCCAGGATCCGTTGAGGCACCACCTTTATGGAGAGGGACCACTGTTGCTGTACGCCACTCTTTGGGCACATATCCTGTAGTAAGGCTGAGATTGAACAGTAGTTTTATGTTTGGGTTTAGCTCATCTTGGAGTTCATGTAGGACGCAGCCCGGGACACCGTCTGGTCCCATTGATGCTGTGTTTTTTGATTTGGAGAGGGCGGCTCTTACCTGAGCATCTGAGATGTCAGTGGGGCAGCACTGTGCTGGGATAGATATTTGCCCTTTTGGTGGGGGGGGGGGGGGAATTTGCGCTGAACCTGTCAGCTAGGATGTTGGCAATGTCTGTGGGTTCAGTGTATTTTTTGTCATTTTGGACTAATTCTGAGCATATCTGAGAATTATCACCCAGGTTCCTAACATAACTAAAGAAAGCCTTGTGATTATCCTTAGTGTCCTGTGCAATTTTTCTCTCGAAGCTGGCCTTAGACAATTTTATGAGTGCCCGTAGTTTTTTGCTAATACTGATCAGTGATGCCTTCCCCTTTTGGGATTTTGCTCTATCATTTAGTAGCTTCCTCCTTCTATTGTATAGTTTGT
Source organism: Protopterus annectens (assembly GCF_019279795.1). Lineage (NCBI taxonomy): Eukaryota > Metazoa > Chordata > Ceratodontiformes > Protopteridae > Protopterus > Protopterus annectens. The sequence goes on from NC_056726.1 coordinate 1,691,769,952, forward strand.
TTATGGCTGGGGTCCACCAGACAGGACGTCTGCCTTTGGAGGATTGGGTCTTGGTTTTATTTGGGATCGCATAATCCATGCATTCCTGAAGGTGTTCATAGAATGCGTTTATAAAGGATTCTGCGGTCTGGGCCGTATTTTTGTTGAAGACTTGCAGTCATCTTTGCAGGCTTTACCCGTAAACTAAACAGAATGGCAATCTAGCATATGTGTGGTCCATAACCTGTGCGGTAATCTTTTAAGCAATTTATCTTGAGCTTGTTTCTTGCTTGCTGTTCATTTTTTACTTTGATCATGCTTTCCGCATGAAACAAATAGATAGTTGTTGTCAGGCATCAGGTCTTTTTTGGATAAGAAACATTTTTACAAGTTGAGGTATAACAGAGATTGCTACTTTTAGCATGTTACTTGGTACTTTTATAAAGCTGAATATAAATTAGAATTGCAGTGCAAGGAGAAGTGGTTTGAGTTGAGTGCTGCTTGTTATTTTATATTTGATTGGCATTCCAGTTGGTGTTGTGTTTTTCAGCTTTTCCTGGTTAAGGGTTGCCACAGCAGAACTCCGGTCCGCTAATGATTGGCAGTAGATTTTTACATGTTGAGTTGCCAGCCCTGACACACAACCTTCAACGAAGGTACACCCATTCACACATGTCTCCACACAGAAGATGCTCTAGCTGAGAATCAAACTGGACAACATCTTACTGTGAGGCAACAACACTACCGCAGCACCACCACTGCAGTAGCTTTAACTGGCATTCCAGTAATATATTTAAAAAGTAATTTATTTTTTCATGCCTCACAACTTTTTTGTTTCCATCTAGATATTAAGTAAGCTGTCATGTAGCCAATGCATTTAAATATTTTTTTTCTTCTACACTTCATTTTGTCTTGATTGGATTCTCATAATGATGGTTTGGCATCCAGGGCAGTGTATTTAATTAAAGCCCCAGTTTTTGTGTTTTTTAGCATAGCCCTACCCCTTTCTAGTTGGCCATACCCTTTCCCATTGGCCCCACACATTCAGCTATCTCCTGCAGCCCCCCTTTGATGTGACACCACCAGCTGCCACTGGTGATCGATGCATGCTATTTACAATAGTTTTAATTATTCATATAGGAATATATCTAACAATGTGCCATATAGTGAAATGACTGGATTAATATTTGGCACATTTTGGAATTCTGAACTGAAATGTGTCCAGATTATGTGGCAAGAGACAAGTGATTAAGTTTACAAAGAAGCATTTGCACTCCATTTTATAAAGTGGTAGAATAAAGTTGGTTCTTGGTTTGTATGATGATAGATTGCATTTTACAGTTACATAAACACCAGCAGCAATTAAACCCGATGTTTATTTCAAAAGAATTAGTTATTTGTTAGTAGACATAAAGTTTAAATTATTTGTGTATTATGATAGCGAGGAGTTAAGTGGTGTACACTTATAGTTCATATATTTAAGAATATTTTCCAGAACTGCTCAAACATACTTATTTAAAACTTCACAGTGGTGTTTTTTTGTTTGAGTTGCCACTTGTGATGGTACCATAGAACAATTCTGGTATTAGAAAAGAACCAGTAGAGTAATTTTAGATTTGGCAATATGGTGTCTTTAAAAAAAAATAAAGTCCATCAAGCTATATATATATATATATATATATATATATATATATATATATATATATATATATTTATATATATTAATTGCTAATTATGTCAGTATAACTATGCTGCAACGTTCACCTTTATGAGGGTGTACAGAAGACATTTGCATATATTTGTAACAGACTTTACTAAATAGGATTTTTTTTTATTTCACACAAGCATGTTCTGTTGTAACCAAGTGAGAAAATGGTTATTAGATTATTTATATTTCATTTTTATAAAGATGCATGCGATGTGTATAAATTATAAATAATAATGATCCAAGTATAGAGCCCTCAGGCATCGCAACATCTGAACAAAATTTATATGAAACTGATCTATGCTGTATCTCTGTGTTTTCAGTATGAAGTGAGCCAACTATACTAGTACTAGTACCTTAATGCTACAGCCTAGTACTGAAATGTGTTGATTAATAAGGAGGGACTGGTAATATCAAAAGGTTTTAGGAAGACAAGGTATAGAATTGCACTACAGAGTCCTTTGTCATAGTTGGTAGAAATAGTTTCTACTAACTATTGCTATATCATTTTATGTGGTGGTCTCTGTATGGAAGCAATGTTGTTAATTTGCTATATTTCATCAGTCAGTCAGTTAATTGGGTATGTGCAACATGTTCAGTTAGTTTTTGGCAGTATACTGGGTGTACACATAGGTCAAAACTTCTGTCCTGCTGATCACCTAGATTTAATAACATAATATAGTATGATATTCATCGTCTTGAAATGGCAGTTGTCATTGAGGACTCAGGCTGAAGTTCCTGTGGTATAGGGTTTGATTCTCTCAGCTATCATTTGCCTGCTGTATAACCTTGAATGAGTCACTTAACCAAATAGGTTGCTCCTAAAAAGGGATTGCATATCTACTGAGCTTACCTGGTTAAAAGTGATTATTATTATGATTATCTTTTGCACATTGATAAATTAAATTTGTTAGAGGTAGAGCTTTAAGGGGTGCAGACTTCCAACGGAAACCAAGAGGAAGGGTAACGATTTATTGTGCACTGTGGTCTTTAATTTTGCATAGGAATTTCTTTATGCAGGCATTTTTTGTAACTGGTGTAAAAGAAAACTCATTATGCGATAAAGGAGATGGCTTTGTTTTTAAAATCATTGCTGATAAATTATTTGTAAATTTATATATAACTGAAATGATGTACTCAGCAAATACAGTGACATTAACTTGATGGTAAAGTAAATCCAAATGATAATCAATGCTGTCTTTGCTTTACCAATAATTTTATTTAATACATTCAAAAAGATGCTGGGTTATTGTGAGTTCTCTCTTTCAGCAGTTAGAGTACTTTTTTTGCTTTTCTAACTTGAGTTTGACATTTGCTTCTAATTTTTCCTCAATTTGCTGAAATGTTTGATGTTGTGTATGCTTAACACAAGTTGTAAGTACAGTCTCTTTCTTTCATAAGGTTTTAATATGTTCCTGTGGATCCATGGTAAAAAAGGAATTGTTTATTATAACAGTGCCTTTTTGCATGTTTGTTGAGAAGTGATGTAAGGAAATCACTAAATGTCTGAAGTTCTTTGTCCTTATTATAGTACCAAATGTAATAAAACTCATTGATTTAATGCCCAGTTAGGTCTATGTGAATATTGTTCCACATTTTAATAATAATGATCTTTGAAATGGCAAAAGTATGTTTATTTCTCCAGATTGCAAAGGCTGGCTCCTCGTAAGTTACACACACGCACGTACATACGCTCACAAGCACACACGCTCACATGCTCACACACTCGCACGCACATACGCACACACATGCACACGCACACACACACACACACACACACACACACACACACACACACACACACACATGCACGCATGCACGCACGCACACACACACACACACACACACACACACACACACACTGATGTTAGTATCAGTGATCTCTATTAGTCTGTTATGGGTCTTACATGGAGATACAGAATTTCCAGCAATAAGAGCACAAAGATAGAAACAGCAATATATAATATGGTAACAGTTAACCACAAGTACTATTATTTTATCAGCCTTCAGGTCGAGACAGAACATAATATAAATAGCTTTTATATACAAGTATAAAGTGATGGTAAAATGATTAATAACTATGGTATACAGAGGGTAAAAACAAGAAAATATACTTAGCATGTCATTAGAAAAAGGTATAAGTGATGGAATAGTAGCCAACCTGTAGTACTAAGAAAATATAACAACAACATATAATTGATTATCACATTAACAAAATATTTTAAAATAATTATAATAACTGACAGTGATTTTTATATTTTGAAGTGACTTGTAGGAAAAGTGTAGGTTGCATTTTATTAGGATATTAATATTGGGAAACCTCTGCCTAGTCAGAGGTATACTTTGAATTTTATAAAGAAGCCATCTGTAGGTATATCCAGTCATGAAATATGTTTAATTACACGACCCCCCATTAATATTCATAGGTTATTACTAAGCTAACTGCCCTTGCGAGCCATTTTTAAGCCTAGCCAATTATCCCTTGTGAGACTCAAACCCTGCACCTTGTGTTTGTAAGGCAAACACCTTAACCATTAGGACACTCTCCCAACCCATGCACTCTGATTGGCCAGCGTGCCCATTATAAATCTGACTTATCCTAATGGAAAAAGGTCTGGTCGCCCGGACTTTTTCCATTAGTATAAGTCTTGATTTTTTTTTTTTTTTTTTGTGTTAGATAGCAATGGAGAACAGAAGAGCTCCATTGCTGTCATCTCACTATGTTAAACAAGTTTAACATAGTGAGATATCTTAAAAAAAAAGCAACAGAGATCTTCCTTTCTCTGTTGCTTTTTTTAAAGATATCTCACTGTGTTAAAAGAGTTTAACATAGTGAGACAGCTTTCAAAAAAGAAACGGAGATCTTCCTTTCCCCATTGCTTTTTTTAAAGACATCTCACTATGTTAAACGAGTTTAACATAGCGAGACAGCTTTAAAAAAAAGCAACAGAGATCTTCCTTTCTCCATTGCTTCCTCTACACACAGCTCTGATGTACTGTGTAAGCATATGCATGTGCAGTACATCAGAACTGCCCCAGGATACCGGACAGCTGCAGAAGGGCAGCACGGAGGCATTATACAATGCCATTATTCGCCCTTGTGACCAAACCACACCAACCATGGGTAAATCCAGCATTACCCCCACCCAGGCGTGGGTTATTGCTTAAGTACCACACCACTAAAGCATGTAAACTGCTGCATATATGCAGCCGTACACTGTAGGAACAAATGTAGGGCAAACCCTAGAAACAAACCCACATGGTGGAACCATAATATCAACAAAGTTTATAATAAAAGGAAAAGCAATATGACCAGAAGTAAGAAGAGTAATTCACAGAATGTGAGAGCCCTTGTCATTGAAAAAGACAAACACCTCCAGAGATTAATAAAATCCACCAAAGTGAAGTTTGACACTAAAATACCTACCCAAGCCAAATAAAATCACAAAGCATTTTTAGTTATGCTTGTAATCTCAAAAGCACAACACAGCAATCAATGCACTGAGCTGATTGTGAATGATGTTACCTATATTGAGGATGAGGATATAGTGAACTTACTGGTCAACAAATTTAGCTCTAACTTTAATCCTCTCTCCCCTCTGTCTGTCTGTCAAGGTATACCTGAAACTAGCTCACCTCCAGCTCTCCCACAAGAACAAGTCCTAAAAGTGCTATTAAAAGCTAAAAGTACTGCATCAATAGGTCCTGATAATATCCCTGAATGCATATTATGGGTCTATATTAGATCAGCAAATGCTTAAAAAAGCGAACGCTGATTGATCGACCTTATGTAAGTGAAAGCTTACAATCTCTAACTGTCAGATCAGTGATTCTTTTCCTAGGGAAAAAAAATTGCTGATCCAAAACACATACACACAACACAAGCACACCAAACAAACAGAAATCCACACACGTACACCTAAAATCTGACACCTAACCCTACACTAAACTATGCACACACCACTAACTATCCACTTACCTTAACCCAAACCCTAACCCTAAGGTCCGTCACTATCGCACACTCACCTCACCCGTTCCCTTACCCTAACTCACCTAAACCCACCCTAACCCTCACATCCACGCAATCGCACACATACCTAACCCGAGCCCTAACCCTAACTCATCTAACCCACCCTAACACTCACATCCACACAATTGCACACTTACCTGAATCTGACCCGTAACTTTCCCCCACAGCACTGAAAATACCGAAGCAACAAAAATGGACAACTGAATTCTTTCCCTAGGAAAAAATTTGGGTTTCTTTTGCTTTGATATTTTGAACATTTGCTTAAATAAGATCGATCAATCAGTGTTCACTTGTTTAAGCATTCGCTGATCTAATATAGACCCATATTAAATAGCATGACGCACGATGTGGCCACACCCCTAATAACACTGTTCAATCTCAGCAGCCATACAGGTTTGTGCCAAATGAATGGAAAAGAGCCACAATCATTTCCATGTATATGGGAGGACCTTCCGCAGACCCAAACAATTGTAGGTTCATAAGTCTGGCCAGCCTCACATGCAAAGCCATGGAAAGACTTATCATGGAATTAATCATTCAGGGCATAGGGAACCTACAAACACTGGACCTGTCTCAAACTAGATTCATCAAAGCCAGGTCATGTTTACTCAACATGGTGGATTTTTTTTGAAAAAGTCCCCAAAGCAATGGATGAAGGCAAAACAGTATGCACTACATACGTCAGCCTACCCAAAGCTTTTGACATAATTCTCCACTCAGGCATAGCAGAAAAGCTAAATAAAGTGGAATTCAACCCCTTATGCCACCAGCTGGATTGTCAACTGGCTAACAGACAGGATGCAGTTAATCAAAATAGGGGAAGTTACTCCACAAAGAGACCAGTCACCAGTGGAGTCCCCCAGGGTTCTGTGCTGGGACTCCTTCTGTTTGGCAGCTATGTTTCTGAAGTGAAAGCCAAGACCAAAGAGCTCTGACTAAGTTTGCAGGTAACTGCAAGCTAGGAGCAGTCATTTAATCCCCAATTGACTTAGCTATCCTGCAGGAAGCTTTGTCCCAAGTAAATAACTGGTGCAAAAATCATGGATTGAAACTAAATGCAAAAAAAAAAAACATTATTGTATCCTTTTGGAAGTCATAAACCCCAGGGAGTCACCACATTGAAAGTACATCCACTAAGAGTTGACCCACTTGTTTGGGAATTCATGTGGACAGTGAACAGACTTTTGACCATGTGTCTATTGGTGTAAGAAAATCCTTCTATATTGCACAGCTTATAAACAAATGGACTGTGTCTATTTTATTTTATTGGTTTTACATTTGTTTACCAGGAAAGTCCGACTGGAAACAAGTCCTTTTTCAGCAGATGTCTGGGGAGAAAGGTTCCTATAATAACAAGTATGACAATGTAAATAATACATATACTCTGAAATAGCAATAGGAAACATATGCATACAAATACCAGGCATAGCAAATACATAAACAGGTAAAAAAGTAATAGTAAAAAGCAGTTAGATTTTCATCAACATATATGGAATAACAGTGAATAAGGTTAGAGATTTATGCAGAGATTTACATAAGTCTATTACACTGATTTCTTTTCTAGTGAAACAAATAATCTATATAGCTGGAATTGTTCACATGAGCATTCAAAGAGGAGTGCATGCATATAAACAGTATATATGTATATATGTATATATATATATATATATATATATATATATATATATATATATACATATATATCGGTTTACTATCAATATATCGAAACTTAAAAAAAAACAGTACTAATAACCAAAGTATTTTCCAGAAACTACAACTAACCTAACGGCCCTATTGTCGAAAAATAGATGTTAATGCATAAAATGTCGACAAAGACATTTTATGACATTAACAACAATGCCACCCTTGCCATAACTCCCTAATACCTACACCTAACATCCCATTTATGCAGGGGGTCAAGCCCTCCTGCACGCCCCTGTGGGGGGCTGTGCACCCCACACTCCCCCAACTTAATATTCCAACTCCGAGATCGCACTGCAGTGAGGAAAGGGATGTATTTCCCTAACAGCACTGTACAGCGATCCCTTTACATGAGTGAACATTATATTTTCGAATGCACAATCCATTCTCAAAGATGATGTTTGCTCATGTAACCTGCACGGCTATGATGTATTTGAACATCTGTTGTTCGAATACTTCATAGCCGTGCAATTGCATGGCGACATTTCAATAGTAAACCATATTTATCATATATATTTAAAAATAGATATCGATATAGATATTGATATAGCTATATCCCAATGTAAACTAAGGAAGCAACAGAGGAATGCCCTGTATGAGTCTATAATTCAAATGCAGTGACACAGTTAAGCCAAACTGAAAAAAAAAGTATTCCTGACACAACATAGTTTTTTATTCAGGCATGTCCAAAGGTCATCTCCCGGTGTTTTCTCCTGTCTATCTGATGAATCAGGGCATCTTGGGGCAATGTAGCAATTGCCTCATGTACACAGGCAACCCTCTCCTCCTACCACCTAACACTACAACCTGTGAGAGGTGCACTTATCTAGCCAAACTGGAGGTAAAGCTCTCTCCAATCAAGACTCAACTTGACAGTCAAGAGGAGAAGGTAAACACTTGCACCACACCACATTCATCACATAGTCCCACTAAACCTACACCACCAAAATCCACACATAGGAAAACAAAAACATTTGTGGAGGCTCTCAATAATAATCTGCTCAAGCAATAGAGACCTCCAAAGCAGAAATGTAAGCAATCTCCACCCCCCAACACAACCCAAATGACACATAGCCCACAGACTCAGTGTGCCACTCAACCACAGCCCATAAGGCAAAACAACGTACCCAACTCACTAGTCATAGGTGACTCTATAGTCAGGCATGCTGATGTCCCACTCACCAGGCTAAATGAGGAGAAGGTTACTGTCATCTGCCTGTTGGGTGCCAGGATCCGCCATATAACCCATGCACTCAGGTCACTCCACAATAAGTACAAATATGACTCTGTCATTGCCCATGTTGGTGTGAATGAATGACCTGAGATGTACCTCCCTGGACTACATGAAAAGAGACATAGAAGAGCTCTCTGATCTTGCAGACCAGGCAGGTATGACACTAGCCCTGAGTAGCATTCTGACATTGCACAGAATGATACCGTAGTACAAAAACAAAATGAATGACTTCAACAATTGGCTAAGCTTCTGGTGTCATTCTAAGGGGATCCAGCATCTGTCTGCCTGGGACAACATGGTCAACAGACCATGATGCTTTGCCAAAGATGGCCTGCACCTGTCACCTCTGGGATTTCAGATACTGGCTAAGGCTCTTGCTGCCCCTATAGTGACTTTTTTAGCAAGGTTCAAATGACAAATTCATCACTGTAACAGGAACAGGCAAGCAAAAACTGAGGGCAATGCTACTCAATGCTAGAAGTCTAAATCTCAAAATGCACTCCGTTGAGGCACTCCTTAAAATGGAGAATATTCATATCTGTGCAGTGACTGAGACCTGGTTCAAGGCTCCAGAGAGCACCCCTGCAATATCAGGCTATAACTCATACCACACTTTTCGGCCACCTAACCTGCACCAGAACATCAAAGGTGGAGGTGTGTCCATATTCATTAAGAATATCCACACCGCCAGGCTAGTTGCTCAGCATAATGCATCCGAGGTTATCCAAGTACAACTAACTCTGGGCAAAACTGCAGTGCAAATTGTAGCTTGCTACACATCCCCCACCATGCCTCAGGATTCCCACTCTTTTCTTGATATACTGGAAAATATTAGGGTTCAACCAAACAGCCTAATAATGGGCGATTTCAACTACCCCACCATTAACTGGGAAAACTACTCATGTACCAACTCCGTCACTCAACGCTTTCTGGAATTCATAAATTCCAATGCACTGGATCAACTTATCCACACCCCCACCACAGGCAACAATATCCTAGATCTAGTCATTATCAACATGAGTGAGCGGTGTTCCAAACCTGAAGTCAACTCCTCGTTGGACAGATCCGACCATAAGCTAATCACCCTAGATATCCACATCCCACCCCCACCCCACATTAAGTAAACCATGGTAAAAAAATTCTCCAAAGCCAACTTCATGCTTCTTAAGACAGAAGTGGCGAACTTCATGACACCCATGTAGATGGACAATACAGTTACGACTGCTGAATCCTAGACAAATGCACTGTACAAGCACTTACACGAATGCATGGATCATGCTACCCCAGACAGAACCAAGATGCTATCCTCCAAAAAAGGAAGCCAATCTGGTGGTCCCCTGCCATAAACAAACTCTACAAAAGAAGGAAGAAACTGTTGCAAAAGAGAGTAAAATCCCATGAGTAGAGGAGTTCCCTGGTCAGCCTCAGTAAGAAACTGAGATCCCTTATAAGATCCTCCAAAACTAGCTCCGAAAACAAAATTGCCATTGTCCACTGGTAGAATTACCAAATCTTGTTGAGCCATCAACTAGTGCATTGGTTGTTGTTCCGAAATGGTTAGATTAATATTAGGCAATAGGGTTTTATTGAAATGAAGGTCTTTTAACACACAATCCTTAAAAATGCCCACATATTTATCAACCAGAGGAATAAAGTTAGATCTGTGAAACTGAAAATCAGTAGATTTTTGGGTGTTGTCATTTTCCCAAAAAAACAGTCTCAAATTCAGTAATCGAGAAAAGCTCAAAACATCATTGACCAATGAATTTTCATATACAAAAAAACAGGCACAAAATTCAAACCTCTGTTAAGTAGCTTTAATTCACTTTCTGAGAGGGCATAACTGGAAATGTTGTGTACATTACTGTTAGAACCTGTTGAGGTATTATCAAATCCAACAACTGTTGTAAATTGTTTATTGGCCCTATGTTTCCTCCCGCCCCTATGTCTGCCCCCCCCCCCCCCAAAGGATCATTACTAGGGCATCTCTTTGGAAAATGAGATTCAGAAAGAGGGGTGAAGTCAGTATTGGTGGCCAAAGAAGACTCATTTCCTGAGGTGCCACTGGGCCCATTATGCCCCTTTTTAAGTATAGAGTGTGATCTTTTTCTATTTGGCCCCGATTTCTTCCTATCAGAATCAGCAAATCTAACATTTTTCTGTTGAGCCCCAAGGGGCTTACCCCTTTCATAATCCATAACATCTCAATTGAACTTATGTAACTTCTTGTTTTTCAGTTGTTGTTCAAGGACTAATAGATCCTTGGCTAACTGGTTAAAGTATTTAGTAAAGAATGGGTCTCCCTCAAATTGTTTCACCTCCTCATAACTAGAATGTACTTTAGCACTGAATTTGTCAATGGTCCTTTCATAATGGGGGTTAAGAGTATCCACAAACATCACTGAGGATTTATGTTGGGCCTGAGCCTCCCAGCTCCCCTTACCTTATTATTCTTAATAGACTTTAATTAAAAACTAATTGCTAACAGATAATAAAATACAGTCTCAGTCATTCTCCGAAGGACACTGATCTCAAACCATCCACAGTTCATAATGGACACTACACATTTTGGTGTAAGTTGGCTATTGCTTTACAATGTTTCCAGCCTCCATTTACTTCTAATACTTTATATTGCACATGCAGTCAGCCATCTTTATCTTCAAGACCATGTGAATCTATACTTACAGTCTGCTATATTTTGATAATTTTATTATTGTATTTACTACCAATTGTCTCTTTTTATATCAAAAGTAACTAGTTCTGGGACCTTAGTCTTGCAGCTTCATTTGCAGTTGTGTGAGAATTGTTAATTACTGCAAGACATGAGCACCATTTATACATTATACTGCACTTCCATCTCCAGAAGTAGAATTACATGTGAAAGTTAACTGTTTGCATTTGAAGTCGGTATGGGGCCTTAGCTTTTTAGTTTCATTCACAGTTGTTCACAGATTGTGAACTACTGCAGCATATGAGCCTCATTTGGTCATTTATTACTGCATGTTGCATAGGTTCATATTATGCACTAGGCTAATGACCACTGTGGCCTTTTTAAGGCTAGCCATGCATCCCAAATCTCTGACAAGTTCTGGTATCCTTGTAAAGTGTAAGCAAGGGCTTGGGAGATAAAACCTTTACAGGTTGCATGTGTCCATTATAGATATAGGTGCCAAACAAGGTATGGATTTCCTGTTCCCCATCCAATTTTCTAAGTTACACTTGAATTGGGATAGTGAGAAACTCTGCTTTGCTGGAATGGGGAGCCTGTTCCAGAGAAGATGTAGTCTCTGGGGACACATACATGTCTCTCTAGCAGGTCCTATTTATATCACAAGTGAGATTTAAGTCTTTAGAATGAATAATTCTAGTGCTGCTTGTTTTGCAGCTATGTGGGAGGTCCATCAGGGTAGGGTCTGATATAGTACCATAGGATCATAGGAGATTACTAGGCTATCAACCCAGAAGTCATTTTAAGCCTAGCTGTTTCATCCCAATGTAATACCACAGAATGCTAGTCAATACCCAAGATTGCATTTAGTGATGACTGCCCATGTCCAGGAGGGTTGTGGACATTATCCTCAGTAAGAATTTATGGTGCCCCATCCACTCATCCAGGCTCCTCTTGAACAGTGTCATAGAGGTGCTCTGTTTCACATAAATTGGCAGCCTATTCCAAAGATGCAGCAGTTGCTGGGAGAATAATCTGTCCCTCCAGCATGTCCTATTTAAGTTACAGGCCATATTTAGCTCACTGGAATGGGTAGCCCTTGTCCCATTTGATTGACAGGTACACAGCAAGTTGGTTAGGTCTGGGTCTTGGATTGTACTGTAGGCCAGGAATAAGTCTCCCCTAAGAAGTCTACACAATACTGAGTATAGTGACAGGGACTTTAGTTGGTCTGTGTAAGGCACTTGTTGGAGTCCCTTGATATTCTTTGTTAGAAACTTCTGGGGTCTATCCATTTGCTGCAGGTGCTCTGTATGATACATGCTGAACAGGGTATTATAGGTTCATAGATTCATAGATTATTACTAGGCTAACTACCTTTGTGGGCCAGTTTAAGCCTAGCCAATTACCCAATGTGAGAATCAAACCCTGTACCTTGTGTCTGTAAAGTAAACACCTTAACCATTATGACAACCTCTCACCTCCCTCTGCCAACCTCCCACCTCCCTCCCTTATACTCAATTATGGGCAGGTTAACTATTTGCCAGGCATAGATCTTCCATCAACAGCCTGTAGGAAACAGAATACAGGGGTAGGGCTTTGAAACAATCTGCACAGGACATGTCACTTATACCCTGTATTCTTTTAGTGAAGAATCTCTTGTCAAATAATGAAATAATTTTGTGGTATTACCAGGAAGCCTTCAAAGTACCCTTAGGGAATTTCTAGTTTTTCGCAGTCTCTTTGTGACTAACTTTTCCTTTAAAATTGTTTCAAATAAGCATTGCCAATTTTTAGGGATTGCTGCTTGAGCAAGAGTTTTTCCATCCTCTTCAATTGTGTACTGAATGAACATCGGGGGCTATCAACCCCCTGAGCACCCAACACATCTGTGTTAAACAAACATCAAAACTTTTGTAGCCTTCTCCCTTAACCCTTAATTTTGTGTGTCCTGCATAGCAGAATTACTCAGACCTGGGGTCTGAAAATTACTTGCACCATTAGCACATTTACTGACCATGTCAGTAACCTTCCCCACAGACTTAGAAAAACATATTTACAGTTGTGTAAGAAGTCAAACCAACCTGGTTAAGTTCTACTAGGCTGGGTAAGGGCAGGTCCTGCTTACTCAACCTGGTGGAATTTTTTTGAACATTTTTGAAAATTCACCAAAGCAATAGATGAAGGTAAAACAGTACACTCTGCATACCTTTTCCTGGACAAAGCTTTTGACACAATCTTCCACTCAGGGATAGTAGAAAACTAACTAAACTAGGAATAAACCCTTATGTCACCAACGAGATTGCCAGCTGGCTCACAGATAGGATGCAGGCGATCAAAATAGGGGATGCAGTGACCTAACTTATGATCAGCATGTGCCCACTGTCATAAGAAAGTCCTTCTATACTGCACAGCTTATAAACAGATGGATTACATTTATATCGAGACCAACTTTACTCATTACTAATTAGGACAATCAGTGAATATAATGCCCCCTTTGGCATGTGTCTTTCCAGACACATGAAATAACTGAAAATAGCTTACTAAAAGGATACAAGGTCTAAACAATATTTCCAGTATGGACTATCTCAAAGCCATGTCACTATACTCAGTATCCTACAGACTGCTATGAGGTGGGTTGTGTCTGTAATACAAGGCATCCTCTGATCCAGTACTGATAGACCTACTTCACATCAGTAAGTGAAATGGCATCATAAATACAATGTTTGGTATTTAAACCACTTCTACAACATCAACAGAATGATTTGGAGGGATAGGTATATCTCTCAGAGGGCACCACTGGTCTGGAATAGACTCCACATCCATATAAAATAAAGCTAATCCCTGTATATATTCACACAACTTGTATTTATGGATGGTTAATAGAAAATGTACTCCTGGACTGCCGACTGTACTAATAATGGACAGATGCAACTTCTAAATGCTTTATCCCATGCATGGGTCTCTTAAATTATCTATGGTGTGATCCTAGTTATTCTTATTAGTGGTAGTATATAATTACTGACCATGGGAAGGGTAAGGCCAGTCTAATACCAAATGGGATAGATTAATTCAAATACCAAATGAGAAATTGTCTAGGCTTAACATGGTGCACAAGGACAGCTAGCCTGGTACTTATCTATGAACCTGTAATTAACAATCAAAATAGAAGCACAAGCAGATGCTAAGTCACGCCAATATGCTCAAACAACTGTGATTTAAGCTTATATATACTGGGCACCTGAATGTAAGCCAGCCGTGTTTGAAAATTGCAGGATTTTACTGTATGTCCTAATATAAACTGTTTAATGAATGCTGTAAAACAGTGATCTACAATGTAGTAGGGGCTGAAAAAATTTAAGAACAAGGTAGGATTTGCATTTGTCTTACTGACAAATACTAACCTCAGGATATTGGTAGGCTTACTCACCTATGAAAAAATGTTTTAAGGGGTAGTGGGTTTGACATAATGGTTAAGGTCTTCGACTCATAGACACAAAGTACAGGGTTTGATTTTAACCTCATGATATTGGCTAGGCTTATTACCTATGAACTTATGTTTTAAGGGTGGGATGTTGGCATAATGGTTAATGTGTTTATCCTACATGCCCAAGGTGCAGGGTTTGATTCTCATGAGGTAATTATCTAGGCTTAAAATGGTCAATAAGGGCAGTTAGCCTACTGCTAATCTATAAACTCTGTGTTTATGGTATCCATATTAACATTGCTATCCAACACTATTTAAGCATTATCTGTAAGGCCATTGAACCAATCATCATGGATAAATAAATAAGGATACAGGTGATCTCCAAACTCTTGATCTGACACAGTTTAGCTTTGTCAGAGGCAGGTCATGCCTGTTAAACCTAGTGGACCTCTTTGAAACATCACCAGAGTTATAGATCAAAGTCAAATCTGTGCATATAGCTTATCTTGATTTAGCCAAGGCCTTTGACACAATCACACATTCAGGCATCATTGATTAACTCTCCCAGTTAGATTTCAGCCATTATGCCAGCAGGTGGGCTGTTAACTGGCTCACTGATACTCAGTCAAAGTTGAGGACTTTACCTCAACCAGCAGACCTGTCACTAGTGGAGTTCCACAGGGGTCAGTGTTGGGTCCCCTATTGTTTAGAATATGCTTCTCAGAAGTTCAGGTTAAAAAAGAGGGGTTATGGTTAAGTAAGTCTGCTGATGACTGCAAATTAGGTGTAATCTTTGAATCCCCAAATGATGTCAATAAACTTTAAGAGGAACTTACACAAACCAGTGACTGGTGTCAAAGCCATGGAATCAAACTCATTGCTAAAAAATGCATTATCATCCCCTTCAGTAAAAACGATATCCCTGCTGACTATCATATAAATAATAATACTCTAAGTAACAACTCAGTAGTAATAGACTTGAGAAAGCAAGTTGACTGTAACCTAAACTTTGACCACCATGTGTCTACTGTGGTAAGGAAAGCATTCTACGTAACACATCTAATTAGCAAAGGCATTGCCTCAAGACTGAAAGAGGTCATACTCCCCTGTACTCAACTCTCGTCAGGTCATTAATTGAGTACAATGCTCCCTTTGCTATGTACCATACCAGGCACTTGCAGCAACTTGAGAGACCTCAGAGATTTCTAACCAAGAAAATTCAGGGTCTCCAGCACATGTCATACATTGACAGACTGAAGTCACTGTCATTGTACTCAGTAGCATACAGACTACTTAGAGGAGACTTGTACCTGGCCAACACAGCAAATCCCAGACCCAAACCTAATGGAAATGTTGCACATTCACAAGTCAGCTGGGACAAGGATCACCCACTCCAGGGCCCTTAACCTGGCCTGTGACATAAACAGGATCTGCTGCAGAGACAGATATGTTTCTCACTGGTTGCCACTCCTCTGGAATAAGCTACCAATTCACATCAAGCAGAGCCCCTCTATGACCCTGTTTAAGTGTAGCCTGGATGACTGGATAGGAAACCATAAATTCCTGCAGGGGATTTCACCTATGACCTGCCTAGTTATGGGCAGTGGCTGCTAATTAAGATCTTGAGTTTTGGCAAGATCCTTTATGTTGGGTTTCTTTAGTATTATATTGGGTACAGAAGGCTAGACTTATAAAAACCTTTAGGTCAATTGTCCAGTAACCACCTATGAAAAAATACTCACTGTTTTCTCTTATTTATTTGTGGTATATAATAGCAAATCCAGGATAGCTCCCATTGAAGAAGGAAAAATGGTTTACAGTGCTTTGGATTGAATGGCAGAATGGCTCATTTTCACTTTTATGTTCTCACATTATAGGTTCATAGGTTCATAGGTAGTTACTAGGCTATTGGCCCTAGGGCCTATATAAGCCTAGTCAAAAAGGTATCCTGGCTTTCGCCACCCAAGAAAATTATTTACCTGTGCCCCTGTCGAGCAGAGCCACAGAAGTGATCCCCGGGGTGAATTTCCTATTCCCCAACCAATCATCAAGATTTTTCTTGAAGAGTGCTAATGAGGAGCTTTGCATGTCTGGAAGAAGCATTGCAATACATTGGATTCAGCTGTACTAGTATGTGATGCTTTATTTTGTCTGGTTGAAAAACACAAACATTTATTGACCTGTCACAATGTGTATATGCCTATGGCATGCTGTAGTTTGTATGACTGAATGATTACAGTGATACAGAGATGTCCAATAAGTCACTGTCTAAACCTTTTATGAAGAAAAATTGAATTGTGTAAGTCTTACAGGTGAAAAAAGAAAAGAAGAATGTTACACTTCTTAATGGGGGCATTTCTTTCTCTTAGTTAGCAGTAATACAAAGACATATGCAGCATGAATCAACAAGTTTGAAGTAAAATCAATTTAGTTTTATGTTACCACATGACACTCTACTTTGTACAAGTGGAAAACAGGTTAACAGTCCATTAGATTTGGCTAACTGTCATTGCATACCCTAAGTAAGTAAGTACTAGAAAAGATATAAAATAGTAGTTGTTGAAATGGCAATGGTTGAAAATAACTTTAAAAAAAAATCAGGGTTAAAAAGTGTTACTGAAAAAAGCATCAGTGCTTGTCTCTAGTTTGTGGTGCAGTGCAGTACACATAGATGCAAGATAATTCAGATGAAGGGACAAAATGATTTGCTGCACATTGGATTTAAGCAAAGATATTCATGTAGAGCTGTACTTTGCATTTCTGAAGCACTGCAGCACCAATCACAATGAGTTTTACTGTGGTGTGCACTAATGGCAAGCAATTATTTCACCATGGTAATTTTAATATTACTATAAAGTAATGGCACTGCTTCTACCGTACATATCACAGACTTTGCTGCTATCATTATCTGTGAGCAAATCCTTCAGATATTTTATTTATTTTCAGACTACTTTGACCTGCTAGGCCATGGTAGTGTAGCGGTTAGCATTGTTGCCTCACAGCAAGAGGTTGTTCGATTCTTGGCTGGAGTTCCTTCCGTGTGGAGTCTGCATGTCCTCCGTGTCGTCGATCGAACTTTAAAGAGATGCAGGTAGGTGTGTGTGTGTGTGTGTGTGTGTGTGTGTGTGTGTGTGTGTGTGTGTGTGTGTGTGCACCTTCTCTGAAGGTTGGGTGCTGGGCTGGCAATTCGGCATCGTAAAACTCCACTGCCAATCAATAGTGGGCCGGTGATCTGTAGCGACTCCTAACCGGGAAAAGCTGAAAGTCTAAACACTACCTTGACCTGACATTAAAAAAATGTATCGGGCTTGTGCTTCACATAATGCAATACAAAAACACTAATTAGAATCTAAATTCGTCCTACAATTTTAGAAGTATCTCTCTAATATCCACATTTAAATATAAGCTAAAATATGACATCATGGATCTGTCTAGCTGCAGCTATTTTGACTTTTGCTAAACACAAGGAAACACACAGGAATTATCAGCTTAACCATTTTGAATAAAACAAATATATTCCCAGTCTTCCATTAAGACTAATGAAAAAGCTATAAAGAAAACTATTAATACAATTTCATATTTCACCTCCAAAAAAATCTTGCTTTTTTCCCACTTTTCTGAGAGTTAAAAAAGTTCAGTTACAGGCTTGCTGTTCCTGAACTGTTTGAAAGTTTCTGTGAGGCCATTTTTGCTTGGGCTGAAGGAGGGTCTCTCTGTTGATCAGTGGCAGTGAATAACATTGAGCAGCTTCCCTGCCCCCCGTAGAGGTGGTTACTGACTTGAAACTGTAGTTTTATTGTCCGTTTTGGGTCTATTCCTGCTTCTTTCCAGCCCCTGCTATCAAGCACGCTTTAACGTGCTTTAGCGCGATTTAGCTCGGAGTTGCCACTAGAGCAGCATCGGGCAGCGCCGGTTAAACAAGGTTAAACTCTTTCTGGCTCCAGAAAGTCTGTTCTTCAATTTTTCTCTTAGAACTGCTCTGTTAGGAACCTAAACAGTTTACACCTTCACTAAAAAGTGCAGCACTTGTTCCAAATAGCTTTTTCCTCTCAAAAAGCTCAGCACTTGTCTTATAAGCATTCCCTTTGCAGGTCAAGCACTCCTATATTATACAAATCTCTCACTAGCAAAACCCCCCAGGAGTGCCCACTTCCCTGCTAAGCCCACTACTTTTCTGTCTCATACCAACTCATAATTCTTTCTAGCATGTCAAAGGGTCAGATGCTGGCATCCTCTCCTGCCCAGTTGGTGAATCTGGGAATTCTGAGACAATGTTACAATTGCCTCATGTACACGGACAACCCTCTCCTCCTCCCACGTAACACTAACACTTGTGAGAGATGCAGCTATTTAGCCAGACTGGAGGCTGAGCTCTCTCAACTCAGGACTGGCAAGACCAGGCAGGAGGAGAAGGCAACTACACACACCACAATACCAGTCTCACATAACTCAACCACACCACTGAATCAAACACATAAACACACTAAGACATACTCGGAGGCTCTGAGTAAAATTTACCTAAACAGCAGAGGCCTCCAAAGCAGACACCCAAGCAACTGCAAACTCAATACACCACACAAACAACACATAAACAACAAAATCAGTGTGCAAAGCAGTCACTGCCCTTAAGGCCAAATACAACACCAAACATACTTGTCATAGGTGACTCCATAGTCAGACACACTGACGTCCCGCTCACCAGACTGAGTAAGGAGAAGGTCACAGTAAGCTGCCTGTCGGGCGCTAGAATCCGCCGCATAACGCAAGCACTCAGGTCTCTCAACAGCAGGTACAAGTATGACTCAGTCATTGTCCACGCTGGTGTCAACGACCTGAGACGTACCTCCTTGGACTACATGAAAAGAGACATTGAGGAGCTCTCTGATTATGTAGCCCAGGCAGGTATGACCCTGACCTTGAGCAGTATCCTACCTTCACCTAGAATGATGCCACAATACAGTGATAAGATGATCAGCTTTAATAATTGGCTTAAATTCTGGTGTCATTCAAAGGGGATCCAATGTCTGTCTGCCTGGGATGACATGCTGGACAAGCCACGCTGCTTCACAAGGGACAGCTTGCACCTGTCACCCCTAGGCTTCCGGATATTGGCAAAGGCTCTTGCCACCCCCATAGTGCCTTTTTTAGGCAAGGCTCAAATTCTAAACCTACCACCCTAGAACACAAAAAAGTAAAAACTAAGGGTAATGCTGCTCAATGCCAGAAGTCTCAATCTCAAGATGCACGCACTCGAGGCCCTTCTCAGTATGGAGAACATCGATGTCTGTGCTGTGACAGAAACCTGGTTCAAGGCTCCTGAGAGCACCCCAGCACTATCAGGTTTCACCTCATATCATGCATTCCGGCCCCAAAATCCGGCCAACACCAAGAAAGGAGGGGGGGTGTCCATATTCATAAAGGACACCCACACCTCAAGGTTGGTGGCAACGCACAATGCATCGGAGACCATCCAGGTGCAATTAACCATAGGCAAGACTGCTCTGCAATTTGTAGCATGTTACAGGCCACCCTCTCAAACTCAGGAACCTCACATGGCCTTCCTGAAAACATTGGAGGGGATAAATGTATCTCCAAACACCATCATACTAGGTGACTTCAACTACCCTAATATAGACTGGGAACACTACTCAAGCCCAAACACTCTAGCCCAAAGGTTCCTGGAGTTCATAAACTCAAATGCCATGGAACAACTAGTCACCATCCCCACAAGAGGAGAAAACATACTTGATCTCATCATCACGAACATGGTATCACAATGTTCAACACCAGAAGTATACCCCTCACTGGTGAGATCAGATCATAAACTAATCTCGCTGGAGGTCCTCATCCCGCCCCCACCTGAAATAAAAAAGACCACAGTGAAAAACTTCTCGAAAGCCGACTTCACACTTCTAAAAACTAGTGTGGTCTCCTTTAAGGCCCCTGAGCCAGTGGTAAACATTACTCAAACCGCTGAATCACTTACAAATGCCTTCTACCAGCACCTACAGGACTGCATGGATCAGGCAATCCCAAACAAAACTAAGACTCTTTGTACCAAAGGCAATCGTCCAGTCTGGTGGACCCCAGCCATAAACAAGCTCTACAACAAAAGGAGGAAGCTACTACAAGATAGAGCAAAATCCTTGAAAGGTAAGACACCTTTGATCATTATAAGTAAAAAAACTAAGAGCTCTCATAAAATCATCCAAGGCAAATTTTGAGAGAAAAATCGCTAAGGACTCAAAAGACAATCATAAGGCCTTCTTTAGCTATGTTAGAAACCTAGGAGGAAACTCCCAGATATGCTCAGAATTAGTTCAAAATGATGTGAAGATTACTGAACCTACACACATTGCCAACATACTGGCTGACAGGTTCAGTGCAAACTCCCCCCCCCCAAAAGGAGAGATATCTATACCAGAGGATTGTAGCCCCCAAACATCTCCAACGCCCAGGTGAGAACTGCTCTCTCCAAGGCAAAAAACACAGCATCCATGGGACCGGATGGTGTCCCCAGCTGTGTGCTCCACGAACTCAATGAGGAATTAAACCCGCAGTTAGGACAGCTGTTTAATCTTAGCCTCACCTCAGGATATGTACCCAAGGAGTGGCGCACGGCGACTGTGGTCCCACTTCACAAGGGCAGTGCCTCCACCAACCCTGGAAATTACTGTCCCATTAGCTTGACAAGCCTTATCTGCAAAGCCATGGAGAGGATCATAATGGAACTCATAAATAAAGACATAGGGAACTTGCAGACTTTGGATCCAACCCAGTTTGGCTTTGTCAAAGGCAGATCATGCCTTTTAAACTTGGTTGACTTTTTCGAGACAGTCACCAAGGCCATTGATGAGGGAAAGGCAGTCCATACAGCCTACCTCGACCTGGCAAAGGCCTTCAACACAATACCCCACTCAGGTATCATCAAAAAACTCATCAGCTTGAATGTAAACCCATACATCACAAGATGGGTTACAAACTGGCTAAGTGACAGAACCCACAGGGTCAGAGTTGCTGGAGCCATATCAGACTCAAAGCCTGTCACAAGTGGTGTCCCACAGGGCTCAGTCCTGGGTCCACTCTTGTTCGGCATCTACTTTTCTGAAGTACAAGCAAACACAGGAGGGTTATGGCTGACAAAGTTTGCAGATGACTGCAAACTGGGTGCCATAGTCGAAAACACATCTGACACAGATATCCTTCAGAAGGGCCTCACAGAAATGGATAACTGGTGCCAGAGCCATGGCCTAAAGTTAAACGCCAAGAAATGCATAGTCATACCCTTTGGGAAAAACAAGGTTACCCCTAGCTACCATATAGGTGGCAATCCACTGAGCACAGAAAAAGTCATCAGGGATCTGGGGACCCAGGTTGACAGTAGCCTTCGTTTGACACTCATGTTGCTAAAGTAGTTAGGAAAACCTTCTACATTGCCCACCTGATCATGAAGGGATTCACATCTAGATCAAGGGAGGTCATCGTCCCCCTGCACTCATCACTCATTAGACCTATGATTGAGTACAATGCCCCATTCGGAATGTATCTGACCCGACACCTGCAGCAGCTGGAAAGGCCCCAAAAGTTCCTCACCAAAAGGATAAAGGGTCTCAAAAATATGTCTTATGCTGCCTGACTGAAAGAACTCCAGCTCTATTCAGTCTCATACCGCTTGCTCAGAGGTGACCTGTGCCTGGCATATAAGGCCATGTCAAACCCAGATTTGATGAATATGCTTCACCTCAAAAAATCTAGATCCCTCAGAACCACAAGGGCGGGAGACTTAAACCTTGACACGGTTATTAATAGAACGTGCTGGAGGGACAGATTCATCACCCAGAGACTCCCTATGCTGTGGAACAAAATCCCGGTACATGTGAGGCAGAGCACCTCGCTGGCCTTGTTCAAGAGGAATCTTGACCAATGGATGGGAGATCGCAGATATACCTCAGGGATTACTTCAGTGTCACTGCTTGACAGAGGCACAGCAAAATGATAGGCATAGTTTTATTCAAACTAAAGGGGTGGCGAAAGCCACATAACTATGGGCTAGGCTTATAAATGCCCTTGGGCAGCTAGCCTAGTATGAACCTATGAACCAATGAACCTATGTTACAGCCGGTCAGGCTAAATTATATTATATATTTACCTATTCATTATACAGCCTACAATTTTGATATACTTTAAACATCTGACTTGTCTGCATTGCAGTTGTTCTGTTTCCTAAACTTCATTAATAATGGAAAACCTCTCTGCTTAATTTACCATACTAATATGCATTTTAAAAGCTTCTATGTAACATAGTGTGACTCACTTACTTTGTATTATCTGCAAGGGTATATCCAGGAATATGCCAT